>NC_081437.1:12089044-12263541 GCF_949786415.1 Peromyscus eremicus | reverse complement strand
TAAATAGATATACATAGTCGGATAGTAAATTTGGGATTAGTAAACATGGAAGTCATCTATTACATTTAGGTCAATTATTCAAAGTAGATTGTAAAAAAAAAAAAAAAGAAAGAAAGAAAGAAAGAAAGAAAGAAAGAAAGAAAGAAAGAAAGACAAACCAAGGAATGACTTTGATTGGAGCAGAGATGAAAACAACACCTAACGCAGAATTTTGCTGTCACTAAAAACATACAAATCCAGGAGTGTGTTTCTGGAAAGTTCAGGCGGCAGTCTCCCTCATAGATCACATTGAAATGCAGTCTTCAGTCAAAGGTGACATTTTTAGGACCAGAATCTAGTACAATCTCTACAAGTAGCTCTCCACCATTACATAAAATCCTGTGGTGTTAAATCTTGATTCCATTAACCATCCCATTTAAACAATATCAGTTCTCTTTGAAAATCACTAGGGTTAAAGTAAACACCCACATGTAAATATGCTTTCTTTTTCTTTTCATTTTTCTTTATTGAGAAATTTTCTACTCACTTCACATACCACCCACAGATCCCACCTCCTCCCTCTTACCCCCAGCCCTCTCTCCCAAACCACCCTGCATCACCACATCCCCCAAATCAAGGTCTCCCATGGGGAGTCAGCAGAGCCCAGCACACTGAGCCTGGACAGGTCCAAGCCCCTTCCCACCACACCAAGGCTGTGCAAGGCATCACACCACAGGCGCCGGATTCCCAGAAGCCTACCCATGCACCAGGGACAGATCCTGATCCTCCTGCCCGGGTGCCCCCCAAACAGTTCAAGCCAAACAACCGTCTTCCGTATCCAGATACTTTCAAACCTCAAATTTCCTCTACACTGCATCGAGAGGAAGTTGACAGACTCAAAAAAGGATATAAAATACACATTTTAAAAAGATAATTAGGACATATTCACTAAAATTGATAGTTACAAAACACTAAAATTGGATGAAATGTTTGGCATTAAGTTCTACATTCAGTTAGAAAATCAAAACTTCCATCAGATACTTACAATGGAGAGTTGAGAAGACACAGTATGGTCTCAGTCATCAGCTCAGGGGCAGCTTGGTCAGTAATTTCAAATGGGTCAGCTGTGGGCCTCTAAGTCCACACTCCAGTCTCCAAAAAGGAAAAACTGTTTGACCGTCCAAAGCTGGGAAGGATTGTGGGTAAGAGGGCTCACATGTCACTTCGTAAAGAGAGTGAAAAGACAAAAGCACACGTATTTGGGGGAAAGGATGCCAATAACACGAACATTAACTAGACGGCAAGACAGATACACAGACAGGGACAGCTTGGACAGTGTGGCATGAGTGGAAAATGGCAAGGTTGTCACGGTGTTCACAGAGTGAACTCAGGAGATAAGTTTAAGGCTTGCTGAAGACAAAAGCTTCTCTCCTTTGCTGTGGAATGGTCTGTATGGCAAATGTGTTGCTGATTGGTCAATAAATAAATCACTGATTGGCCAGTGGCCAGGCAGGAAGTATAGGCGGGACAAGGAGGAGAATAAAGCTGGGAAGTGGAAGGTTGAGTCAGAGACACTGCCAGCGGCCATGATGACAAACAGCATGTGAAGATGCCAGTAAGCCATGAGCCACATGGCAAGGTATAGATTTATAGAAATGGATTAATTTAAGCTGTAAGAACAGTTAGCAAGAAACCTGCCACTGCCATACAGTTTGTAAGCAATATAAGTCTCTGTGTTTACTTGGTTGGGTCGGAGCGGCTGTGGGACTGGCGGTGAGAGAGATTTGTCCTGACTGTGGGCCAGGCAGGAAAACTCTAGCTACACTCCTTACCCTCCACCCACTGAGATCCAGTGACTAACATACCTGGGAATCGTGAAAATAAACAAAGAAATGGGCTTTGTGTCATGGTTAGATTTAATTGTCAATTCGACCCAATCGGGATCACCAGATGGGAAGGAAGTCTCCTAGAAGGATTCTCTAGATTAGGTTGGCCTATGGGCATGCCAGTGAGGGATTTAATTAACTGAGTTAGTTAATGTGACAAGACCCACTGTGAATTTGGACTACACCACTTCACAGGCTAGACCTTGGACTGAATGTAGGTAGAGACTACACTGAGCACTAGTCTGGGTGCTTGATCAATTCATTGCTTTCTGCTCTTGGTTGAGGGTATAATGTGATTAGCTCTTTCAAGTTTGTGCTACTGTGACTTCCCTGCAAAGAAGGACTGTATCCTGGGACTGGGATTCAAATAAACCTCTTCTCCTTTAAGTCGCTTTTGTTAGGGAGTTTTATCACAGCAACAGTAAGTGAAGGTAACAAAAGGTTAAACTTATATAGGCAACAGTTCCTTGGGTCTAGAAAGAATATATGCCTACAGGTATTCAGATGGTGTGTGTGTGTGTGCGTGTGCGTGTATGAGTGTGTGCGTGTGCGTGTGTGTGCGTGTGCATGTGATAACAACAGAGGAACTTATCTTTATAGGAATAGTATCTTTATATGAAAAGTAAATATGATCATTTCTTCCTGATTTATCCCAGGCATATACACTTCCAAATATGTATATGGAACTTGGTTTGAAAAAAGAAAACATTTCAATTATAATTCCTTTGTCCCAAAGATAGGGCAAATATTCACAGGAGAGAATGAACTCTTGATGACTGGTTATGATTTAAAGTACTTCTGTTGGGCTGGAGAGATGGCTTAGCCATTAAAGGCTAGGCTCACAACCAAAAATATAAAGTACTTCTGTTACCCAAGAATCACTAACTCTAAAAATTTTGTCAAATGTTCACTATTACACAAAATCATGTTTATGGTGAGGTAACAGGTTTTTGTGACAGATGTGTATTATAGAACTTCCTAGTTTTGGAAGTCATTTGTTCAGTGATACATTCAAATCAATAAAAATAATCAACAAGTACAGATGAGGAACTGAAACACATGCGTACAGTGAGTGTGTGTGTTGGGGGGGGGATATGTGGGTGTCAAAGCACACATTTGTGTGTGTGAATGAAGGCATGTGCACGCTGACAACCTCACAGTTCTTACCCTCCACCTTGCCTGAAACAGGACCTCTTTATCATTTTTCTGCTGCATGAGTCAGGCTAGCTCCTCTCCAACTACCTGCAGGAATAAGTGGATTACAGAGGCTCATGCCATGCATCTGGCTTTTTTTTTTTTTTTTTTTTTTTTTTTTTTAACGTAAGTACCTGGGATTCAGACTCAGACCTTTATGCTTGCTGAGCAAGCACTTTTACCCATAGTGCTGTCTCCCGGCCCTGAAGCACATTTTTTCAAATCCAGGATTATCTTAACCAGGAAGCATCTACATGGTTTACTGCTCACATAGCTCATATGTCCCAAGGCAGTTTTGCCTAGACTACTTTCATTCAGTTAGATACAGCTTTTGGGTGAACCCTAGCTTAAGAAACATAAAATTAAAGGATGTAATATTCCTTTTCCTTTGAGGTCATAAGGTTTAAAAGTGACAGAATAAGGTCAGTGACAGAGTAGACACTGCAATGATAATCCCACTGTGACCTCAATTCCCTTTCTAAAGCTGGCTGGTAAAGAAGACCACCCCTTCTGAGGCCTCAGATACAATTTGTCCTTTGAATTTCAGACACAAATATTTAACGACTCACCAGACCTACCAGTGAATATCTAATTGATAACGTATTAGAGAGTCTGAGTGTTGGTGAGGTGGTTCAGCATGGAGGGCTTTTGCTGTGAAGTTGGATCACGTGAGTTTGATCTCAGGACTCACGTGGTAGGACAGAAATGAGTATAACAACTTATCCTCTGACCTCACATGTGAGATTTATTGCAAGTACACATACACACAACACAACATATATATATAGATAGATAGATAGATAGATAGATAGATAGATAGATATAGATATAGATATAGATATGGAAAGACAAGCAACATAGGCATAGTATTTGAGTAAAAAACATATTTGAGTAAAAAAAATCTTTTAAGTGTCCCAAGAACATGTTGGTTTTCCAAATATTTATAAGCCAGCGCTAGAGAGGTGGCTTAGTGGTTCAGAGCACTTGATGCTCTTGCAGAGAACAGGAGACCAATGGCAGCAAGTATATTGAGCGAGTCATATCTACCTGTGACTTCAGCTCTAAAGGATCTAATGCTTCTTGTGGTCTCCATGGGCACCCACACTCACACACACACACACACACACACACACACACACACACACACACACACCACATAAATAAAAATAATAAATCGTTTAAAAATGGATTCCTAAGCAGATACTTGAACACTTCCATCCCCGTCACTAGAACTTTCACCCATGTGCACTCTACTTAAGGTTCTCTGCTCCTTTTCAAACGGCCTCTAGTGTCACAAATAGTCGTGGAGGCTGGTTTGTTTAACGTGACAAGGATAAGAGCAACAACAAGAAGATTGCTCGAGAAAGCGAGGAGATTTCTCTGGAGAACACCAAGCCATTCTTGTCATTAAGTAGCTCAACTGCATCATTCAATAAGATTATTTCTTTTATCTTCCACCCAGATTTTGTGCCACTAAAAAAAAAGAGAGAGTCCTGCTTAAGATGCCACTTCAGAAGAGTCAATATCCTGGAGCGTGAAGTAATTATGTGATTAGGAGGATGGAATGAAAAGAATTATTACGAGTTGAAAGCATATCCATTATGAATCTTACATAATTGCAATATTTTCCACACTAAGTCAGGAATGTGGCCTCATTAACATCAAACATATTCCTTAATGAAAACTGTACAACTGGGAATGGAATCTCAATCCCAGGGAAGGCTTCCGTGTGTTATAGTCTGCGGTCAGGCCTGCCCTCAGTAAGGGGGATTAAGTCTGAAGTGTGTGTGTGTGTGTGTGTGTGTGTGTGTGTGTGTGTGTGTGTGTGTTTTGTGTGTGTGTGTGTGTGTTAATATCTTGAAAAGAGAGTAATATCTCTTGGCACAAGAAAGTGTTTTCCTGCCTGATATGCAATTGAGAGCTCCAATAGAAAAGTCTACAAACAGCCTCTCCCTAAATAAGCCCTCTGATCGCTATCATTCTTAACATAACCAGCAGAAATATGATATTTCTTTTATATATGTCAACAGATTGTGATATAAATTATTTTCATTATATACATTTTCTACTACCAAATCCTATGATTCAGGGGACAGATTTGGATGGAAGTAAAATAGGTAAAAACACTAAGACCAGTCCAATTAGGATATAAACAGAGATCTAATGCCCAACTCAGCTGCAGAAAGCAACCACTGACATGATTCTCTGTGCCTCTAGGAAGTGTGTTCTCCAGCGGCTCACCAGCCAGGAGCTCGCTGGGAGGGACTCAGTCTTTCATTTCCAAGAAGCCAGTTTCTGACTGTTAGAAAGGGACTGAAAGTAAATCTTACTCCCTGTCTCCAGCCAAGCACACATTCTGACCACTGATTTCAACTTGGTGATAGTCTGAGCGGAGAGCCAGGTGTCTCTGTAGAGGACTTCTGACCTACAAGAGTGTAAGCTGATCATTTTCAGTGACTAATCCATTCAGTTACGAAGTGCTATGTATCAATACAATCCTGATCAATGAGGTGCATCAAAGAGCCATGGTCTCCAAGTCTTGGTGGGATTATGTATGCTAGGAGTCTCTGAAAGAGATGAACTTGTGTCTCCTTCTTACTGTTGCTGTGCTGCTTGTGTGGTTTTCAGAGGATTGCTAACCAGTCCAAGAGTCCTTTACATCATCCATCCCATGGTGCTGATAACATGAGTACAATATCTATTGCTAGACACAATTATTGGAGAGTTTCTAGCAAACAGTATACCTGTGACAATCAGTTTCGTTAAGTATAACGGTTTGAGTGGGTCAAAACTTATTTGTCAAAGTGAAAAGTATAAGGACTTTCCCACAGAGAAGATCGACAGAGATATGAAGAACTGCAAAAAACATTTTCTGATAATCACTCCCAGGCAACGGAGAGGAAACTCAGTGATTTGAACTCTTGGTTTTCTAATCTTTCTCTGGTTTGTCCACCAAAGCTTTGAGTCATCATGGTACACTAAATGAAGTCTTGTTCTGAAGTCTACATCTGATAATAAATACACGCATACCACTTCTCAGTGTTGGTATGTACCATCTTGTCTTCTGTATTAACTTAAAGGTGTATCTTTAGATCTCGATTTTTCATCTGATATACCCACCTTTGCCTTCAATTGTGTTTTTTAATAACAGTATTCATTTTTTATTTAAAAATTTTTATTCATTTTACATACCAACCACAGATCCTCTTCTCATCCCTCTTCTCACTTCCCTTTCCCCCACCTAACCCCTCTACTCCTCATCTCCTCCTTCAAAAGGATAAGTTCTCCCATGGGGGACAGCAAAGTCTGGTACATTCAGTTGAGGCAGGACCAAGCCCTTTACCCTGCATCAAGGGTGAGCAAGGTGTTTGACGAGAGGTAATGGGCTCCAGAAAGTCAGCTCATGCACCTTGATCACACTAATAGCAGTATTTATATATTTTGATCAAAATAGCTTGTTAGTGGTTTTGTGGTTTGTTTTATCCATCGTCTACTGGATTTCTCTTTTCTACATCCTCCTGAATTAACTGGGTCTGCTTATTAATTAAACTTTGCTGTTTCCTGAGGTTTGCAGTGGACACATTTAAGGCCTTTTCAGGTGATATGCTTTTGCATTTGTTGTACAATGTGTCTCCATTTCTCTCCTCCCATAGTCTGTCATCATGCACGTTCATTCACATAGGCTTGAAAACATACAACACTGTTTGGCAATCTTTACTTCATCGGTGTTCTTTTCTCACTTTATTTTTAACATTTGTAGATGTGTTCACTTCCTTGAGCCATTGTGGCGTTTGCCTCCTGTCCTGCTCCCCGGCAAGAAGAATTCCACCATTTCACGAAGCATAGTCCACTGACCAAAGGAAGATCAGAAAACAGAGATGCAGACCCTCACTCATGTACCGCACAGGCTCACTTATGCACAAAGCTTAAAAACTCACTTTAATGCAGAGACAATAATGGATGTAGAAACTAGAGAGAAGGTGGAGTGAAGGAGGGGAATTTGATGATGAGAGGGTAGAAATCTTCAGTCGGGAAGAATGAAAGCCTTTGTATGCAAGATCAGGTTCACAACACAGTTAGGCACTTAACATTTCTAATTTGTGAACTGAATTCTTTTATTAATTCATCTATTTCAGCCACAGCCTTCCCCCCCCCACATCCTCCCCTTCAAGTCCCTCTCCCCCATCCCCCCGCCCTTTGCACTCCCAATCCCTCCCTCTTCTGTCTCCATCCAGGAAAGGGCACATCTCCTATGAATATCAACAAAACATGGTATATCATGTTAAAGTAAGACTAAGCATCTCCCATGTACTAAGGCTGGGCAGGTGACCCAGTATGAAAAGTAGGGTCCCAAAGGCCACCAAAAGAGTCAGAGACAGCCCGTGCTCCCACTGTTAGGAGTACCATAAGAGAACCAAGCTACACAACTGTAACATATGCGCAGAGTGCCTAGGTCAGTCTCATGCAGGCTCCCTGGTTGTTGGCTCAGTCTCTCTGAGCCCTTATGAGACCAGTTAGTTGATTGTGTGAGCCTACCTGTGGTGTCCTTGACTCCTATGATTTCTACAATCCTTTCTCCTCCACCTCTGATTGGGCCAGGCACAAATCTGGTCACAGAAAATGGCCAGTTCAGGCTACTTATCCACTATTACTAGGAATATAATCTGGAGTCCTCCCCATAGACTCCTGGGAGATTCCCCTGTGCCAGACTTCCACCAGACCCAAAATGCACCCCCAGCAATCCCCCTCAGGACTCTCTCCATGTCACCCCAACCTGATGGTTCATGTTCCCATCCCCACCTGCCCTCAGTCCACTCACAAACACTCCTCCAATGCTGGTGGCAGTGAAAACTTGTACAATCACTCTGAAAGAAAGTGTGGTGGCTCCTTAGAAAACTAGGGATCAACCTATCATAGCTCTTGGACATATACAAAGGACGCTCAATCGTACCACAAGGGCACTTGCTCAACTATGCTCAGAGCAGACTTATTTGTAATAGCCAGAACCTAGAAACAACGTAGATGTCCCTCTACCAAGGAATGGATAAGGAAAATGAGATACATTTACACAATGAAGTATTTAGTCAGCTGTTACAAACAAGGACACCAGGAAATTCGCAGGCAAATGGATGGAACTAGAAAAAAATCATGCTGTGTGTAGTAACCCAGACCGATAAAGATGAACGCTCCTAAGTGGATATTAGCTGTAAAATAAAGGATAAATAGAAGAACTGAATTCTTTTAAATTTTTTCAGTACTTTGTGGCACTTTTGTACAGGCTACTTTGGGTTGATCTCCTCCCTGGCATATACCTGCTCCTCTCTCCTTTCTCCCTGCTCACCATGCCTTCTGCAGCCTTCTTTTCTGATACTCCTTCACCTACTCTCATAGACTTCATGTTCCATTGTTTCCCATTCCCTCCCAGCATTACACCTGGTTGTCGTTGTTGCTGTTGTTAGTCATTCAGTGCTAATGATCCAAAGTCAGATTCTCTTGCTTGCACAGCAACCAATCAATAACTGAGTCATCTCCCTAACCCTATATGAGGTTATACTATATATGTGTAATCGCCGTATACACATATAAAATTAAAAGTTAGGGTTTGTATATGAGAGAAAACTTCTTGTGTTTTTTTTTTCCTCTGACCCTGGCTTACTTCACTTGATATGATTTTTTCCAAGCCCATCATTTTCATCTTTTTCACTTATGTGTGTATGTGCATAACATGTACCCGTGTATTTATGGATGTGTGTGCATGTGTGTGAATAGACGTGAAGGCCAGAGATCAGTGTCTTTCCTCAGTTTCTCGCTTACATTTTGAGGCAGGGTATTGACTTGGCTAGATAAACTGACTAGCAAGTCCTCCAGATCCTCCTGTCTCCATGCTACCTCTGCTACAAATGCATGGACACGTCACTGCACCTGAGTGCATGCTTGGGCCCAAAGTCAGATTCTCATGCTCACCCAGCAAGCAATGACTGAACCATCTCCCTAACCCATTTCAGAGGGAATGCAGCAGCTTCATCATGAAGACAGTAGGGAAGCTCTGTGGGAAGGTCAATGTGATGAGGACTTGGTTGTCTCACCAGTAGTTGAATTGTGAGCTGTCATTAGATTCTCTACCCTTGTTAAGGCAGTGACAACATGTCAGCTGAAACCTCCAGGGGATTATGGGAGAGATATTAAGGCAGAACACAGCTAGTCTGCTCTCAAGCTTCTAAAGCACAGGTATGAGCTAATAAACTTTAAATCATTGCAGAACACAATGAAGCATAAACAGCCATTTCAATACACCTAACATAGGTTTCACTGGGAACTTTTGTTACTAGATCCATAGCTACATTTTGTAAATGTAACTAATAATCTTAACGCATATAATAATGTAATGTAATAATCTCATGCTTGATAGCAACTCCATGAAGTTAGGAACTGTGTACATTTTAAATATAATTCTGTCCTTTATTATTTCTGCCCCAAAAGAGCCTATGGAATCTGAATTCCTAATGCTACAAAGAAAGGCAAAGTCCATCTGCTTACTTAATGAGCCTATTTAAATGATTAATTTATTCTTTATGTAACATTAGAAAAATAGATAACCCTGTGGCAGAATGATTAAAACTTTTTTAATGACTCCTTCTAGCAATGAGATAAAACAGCACCTCCCCTATGAATGTCTGAGAAATGATGCTTTCATCAGTATACAGAAGCATCCAAACAAATTTAAATTTTGTAAGTAGGATTTACAATGAGAAGAACAAAAGCGTTTGAGGAGTAGTTTTGTGATGAGTTGCTAAATTCCCAACGAAACGTACCATCATCATTTAAGAAAACCACATAACACTTTTCAGGGCTCTTTGGTGTCAAGTTTGGTGTTTAAAGCAACTCTTCAGAGACCAGAGAGGAGGCTAGTGAGATAAAGTTTTTTGTGCAAGTCTAATGACATGGGTTTTGTCCCCACATCCCAGATGATGGAAGGAGAGGATCAAATTCTGAAAATTCCTCTCTGATCTCCACACCAACCTTGGCATTGGTATACCCCCCACACACACACACACACAACACTCACACGTATTAAATAAGTGTTTAAAAACCACACAGTACTACTCCAGGGAAGTAGAGACAGCTTAACTGATAAAGTTCTTGGTGGACAAGCATAAGAACCTAAGTTAAACAACCAGAACCCATGTAAAGAAGACAAGTAAGGTGGTGTTCGGGTAGGATCCCAGTAGTGGGAGGGCAGACAGATTCCTGGAGCTCCAGACCAGTCAGACCAACTTAATGGGCAAGTTCCTAGACAGTGGGACTCTTCAAAAAAAATACGGTAGATAACACCTGAGCAATGATACCTAAGGCTGTCTTCTGGTCTCCATATACATGCATGCACACATGCATCCACATGCACACACACACACACACACACACACAAGCGCGTGCGCACGCACACACACACACACACACATGCACACACACGCACACATGGACACATACACATACATCTGTACACACAAACCGCACACATACACATACAGCTGTACACACAAACCACACACAGACAATAAGCACTCACAGAGAAAGAAAAAAATTAATGAAAAAAGTAATGAATAGATAGATAGATAGATAGATAGATAGATAGATAGATAGATAGATAGATGGATAGATAGACAGATTAGTACTATAGGAAACCTGGTTTTTCAGCCAAAGGCTCAATGTATTTTATTCAGCACAGGACTACACTTTGTTATACTTGAAAATGCTGTAATATACTTTAAACTTTCAAAGTTAGTCTAACATGTTGCAACTAACTTCTTCTTTTAAAGGTTTGTTTATTTTTATTTTGTGTGTGTGAGTGTTTTGCCTGCACACATACATGTGCACTGTCTGTGACTGGTGCCAGCTGAGGCCTGGTACTGGACCCCTCTCCCCCCCTCCCCGGAACCAAATCTACCGAAGGCTGTAAGCCACAGTGTGGGGACTGGAGCTGGACACAGTCCCTCGGCAAGAATAAGAGGTGTTTTTCACTACTGAGCCGCCACCCTAGGCCCTGCAACTGATGTATTAATTTTGAAACACGTTCCTTACAATTACCATTTCTATTGTTATATCTGTTCATTTATTGTGTGTTTTTGTGCATGTGTGTGTGTGTGCACAAGTGTGAGTGTGGAAGTCACTGGACAACTTTGAGAAGTCAGTTTTCCCTCTACCCTGTGGATGCTGCATCTTTCCAAACTGACCATTTGTGATACACATCAGATATCACCGACTTTACTGAAAAGAATCATCTCAAAAAAACATAAAGGAAATACTAATACGATATTAGAACTCCAACTTTCAGATTTGGTGGCAAGTGCTCTTATACATTGAGCCCATCAGTTCCCATTTATACTAAATACAGCAAACTGACCATATCCAATCATTTTATTATATTACCAAAGTATCACATTATAGCCAAAACTGTCTTTATATAATGTACAGCTGTAATTTTTCTTTCAAGATGAGCAACACACCCAAACACTGTACTTTCTCCTCCTCGATATCATTAAATGATTGTTTCAATCATGTTCTGTATCAGAAAGGACTTTGACACTGGACGTTTCTCTCATTCACTTTCATCATCCCAGGTGATAGCCAAGCGTTTCTATCCATTCACTCATTGAATTGCTACTTTGTGCCTTGGCACAAAGCTAAGAACTAGTGTCCCATGGCCTCAAAGGATTCTAATTTACCAGAAAATGTTCCTGAAGGAGTTGGCATTTTATTGTGTTTCTTATAAGTGCATACTCCCTAACTGAAGGACAAGTTCTGCACTGTATGCATGGAAGAACTAACCTCAGTGTGCTTAGAGATATGCTTGCTTAAGGACCACATACCATGTTACAAGTCATCCAATTTTCGCTCCCTGGAGACAAATTGCTGTCCACCACTCCATTGCATTTATTATCAGGGAGCTGTGAAAGCATAAGTAATTGTCATAATTGTCATTGATTTCTCCAGCTTGAACCAATTATGGATCAGTGAATAGTTAAATATGTTTTGCCTATCTTCTTTTCATTTTATATTTTTAGAAATTTATCTTTCTCTCCTTTGTTTGAAAGCATTTAAACATCTTCCCAGGGTCTGGAGAAATGGCTGATTCAGTGGTTAAGAACATTTTTTTGCTGTTTCAGAGGACCCAGGTTTGATACTCAACTCCCACTTGATAATGGCTCACAAAAATGATAATACAGTTCTAGGGAATCTCATGCCTTCTGACCTCAGAGGGTACTAAACACTAATGTGGAACATACAAATACATGTAAGCAAAGTACTCACACACATAAACTAAAATAAACATTTTTTAAAGTTCTTGTTTATTGAAGAGTCAGACTATGACAGGACAGAATGAACCTCTATATAAACTATACATTTTAGCAACTATGATGTGTCAGCATGCCTTCGTCAATTGTAAAGAATGTGCTTCTGCACTGAGATTGATTCAAGAGTTGAAGCTGTTATAAGGGGGTGGGGTATTCAGTAAATATGTGTCTCTTCCTTTTAACTTGGCTATTAACATAATGCTGTTCTGACAATAATAATATGAATATATTTTAAAAGACTCTGACAGCCTCACAGTTCATTAGCGTTCAATAGCAGTGTTCCCACCTCTAAAATAAGCACATTGTTCTGGTATCTAATTTTATGGTTATTTTTTTTAATGCCTGTAAATAAATTAGAAAATAAAAACAACTCTACACTTTCACTTTGTAAGATTGATAGCACTACTTATTTTTGTGCTGTAGCCTATTAACAATTTTCCGTACCTGTGTTTTAATTCTTTTATGTTTTAACTTTTACATTAGAGTCAAAAGATATTCACACACCACCATCACAGTGATAGAGTGTTTTGAAACCCACTATACATTTACATTGCCAGTAATTCCATAATTGTCATGCTGTTATTGCTTATCTTTTCCTTCCAGCAACTTTCTTTCAACTCAAAGTTAACTTTCAGCTATTTTTGTAAGGCAGGTCATATTGGTGAAATTATTAAGGCCACTCCACGTAGTTGAAAGGGAGGTTTATTTAATGGCGTAACTTACAAATGAAGGGATAGGTAGGTTGCAGGGTCTGAGAAAGAAGTAGCACAGTCCAGCGGTGTTCTCTGGAGAAGTCTGCTCAGTCTACCTCCAGCGTCCAGGGTCCAGGGACCAAAAGAGGCAGCACATCCGGATCTCGGGTCTTCAGGGTCCTCTCTTGGCCCCGCCTTGTAGGCGTGACAGTTACCGAAGTCTCAATGGGGGTTGGAACTTCCAGATCAAAGCTGGAATGGCTACCCACTACATCTCCCCCTTTTGTATAAATAAGAGGGTTCTAACCTAATACAAGACTACATACAAAGGAATGGTTATCAAATATTGTCCAGGAATAATGAGGGATAATGACCTAGATAAGATGGAACTACAACCAATGCGAACAATATCAAGCAAGAAACAATTACTAAAATCCAGAGAAGTCTAGAGCGTAGGTAAATGGCATGTTACAAAGATCATTCCAAAAGGTGTCCTATCCTAAAGAACCTGAATCTAATACTTAATATGTTCTAAGATATTATATATATATATATATATATATATATATATATATTACTAAGTTGTAACTATAACTGGTAGTCTTCAATCCCATCAAAGACCTGAGAAGGAATATAATGGTACCTGAGAAATGGAAGATGGATGCAAGCAACTTTTGGGAGTCTTGCAAGAGTAGACAGAGACAGCAGGCAGCCTGGACAGTCACCTAATGTTTCTCAGCATTGTTGGTGCATTCAAATTGGCTACAGGCCTAGAGTATCTGACAGACCATTTTCAGAAGCAGGAATTCTGAAAGATCATCTTACCCTGTCTTGGCAGAGTTCAGAAGTCACTTTTCCTTGTGTCCCGCTTGTCCAGAAAGGACAGCATTCATACCATCAGCAGTTGAGGCAGGGGCAGTTCTTTGCCCAATGGGCCATTTTGTGCCAAGAAGACAAATTTCCAACTGGAAATGTCTTAGAAGCCCAACATTCTCTCGGGATCAAATTGGTGCTGCCAGGAGCAATTGTGTCTCACGTCAACAGAATTCTAAGTTATTTAAATGCTATATTCTCTAGGTTCATGAAGTGTTTGAAGATTACCTGTCTATCCGACCTATGTATCTGTAAATCTGGATAACCTAACTAACATAACTATAGAGATGACAAGCATAGGTGACTATAAATCTATAAGTATTATCTACCTAAATAACCTAAGGACTAAGGCTTCATGTAAACAAGGTAAACAGTCTATAAGCAAATGTATGGTAAAGAACGATGACTTCAAAATTGTGACAGTACACAAAATATCTTTAACAAAGGTAGGAATGTATAGTGCAATA
Organism: Peromyscus eremicus; assembly: GCF_949786415.1. NCBI lineage: Eukaryota > Metazoa > Chordata > Mammalia > Rodentia > Cricetidae > Peromyscus > Peromyscus eremicus. Next base: position 12,249,097 of record NC_081437.1, on the reverse strand, counting down.
GGCAATATGACAATAATCCTAAATATATATCAATATACAGAATATCCTAAACAGAAGTAGAACATACATACAGTATGACAGATATAAATTTACATTTGTATCAATATACAAATATTTCAAATAAGAGTAGAAATACATGTACATTATAACAAATATAGTTCTGTATTTGTATTAGTATACAAATTATCTTAAACAGGAATATAAAAATAGTTTACATTTGTATCAACATATAAGAATCCATAGTAGTGGTGCATCCAGATCTCGGGTCTTCAGGGTCCTCTCTTGGCCCTGCGTTGTAGGCGTGACAGTTACCGAAGTCTCAATGGGGGTTGGAACTTCCAGATCAAAGCTGGAATGGCTACCCACTACAAGGTCATGTGGTTATTTAAACTCCAACGGCTTTGAGGAGTGTGTGTGTGTGTGTGTGTGTATGTGTGTGTGTGTGTGTGTGTGTGTGTGTGTGTGTGTATGTGTGTCTGTTGCTTTGGTAATGTCTTTGTCTTTCCATTTATAAATAAGGTTATTCTGTGATTTTTCATGTTCTCTCTAGTCTCTGTCTAGCCTGCAAGGTCTCTGCTGAGAAGTCTGCTTGGTGTGGCTTTAACTGAAGGCTGCTGGCTATTGAAGATGATGGTTCTCTTTTCTCTTGGTAATGGCGAGATTTAGTCTTCAACTTTTGACAGTGTGACTATGTCTTGGGATAATATGAGTTTTTGTTACTTGGACTCTTTTAGATTTTCATGAATCTGGATGTCCATAGCTGCCTTGTGATTTGAAAAGCTTTCAGTAACTAGTATTTAAAATAAATAATAGAAATTCTATTTTCTCCTTTGCGATCTTCTGCAATCTATACCTTCCTATGCTTGGTGGAGACCCATAGGTCCCTTGTGCTTTTCTTTTCTTTTCTTTTGGTAACTATTTTCTTATGTTTATTGCTTTAATTGATGAATAAAATTACTAGTCTTTGTTGTTACTAATTATCGCTGCTTGACTGAGTTCTGCTGTCGAAGCTCCCATAGCTGTGTGCTTTAGCCCCCAACTTTTGTTTAGTTCTTTCTAAAAAAATAATTTATATCTTTATCAAGCTTCTCATTTTTCCATGAATTACCTGTTTTCATTTAGCTGTCAATATATGCTATTTTGAATCTAATTAAGCTTTAGGATCATTATTGTGCACTATTCATCAAATTTTCGTCTTTAGGATAATTGGAGCTCTTTAAGCTTCTTTTGCTATCCTCTTGTTTGCCTGATTCTCAATTATCCATACAACCATGAATTAACTCCTGCATACACATCTAAAGACACAAATGATCTACAGACTGGCAAAGATATTTTTTCCCTCTGGTCACCAAGCTGATACGATTACCTTCCAGATTTCAAAGCTGTGATGCTAAATCCTGGTCACATAGCTACTGCAGGGTCCCTTGTGGTTTCCACAGTTGGCAAGCCTGGAAGCATGATGGTGTGTGGATGTGGATTCCTGACCGGCCTCTTGGTAGCCTCTCCTGTCACCAGAACCTTAATAAGTAGAGCCAACACTAGAACAGGAACCCACTCAAATGTATGCAGATGGCAAGCCCATATAGCCAGCTATTTTTTTTATTTTATATAAGAGATTTTCTAGTCGTTTTACATATCAGCCATGGATTCCTCTGCCCTCCCCTCAATCTACCCTCCATTCCCACCTTCTCCAAGGCAAGGTCTCCCCTATGGAGTCAGCCCAAGCTGGTACATTCAGTTGAGGCAGGTCCAATCCCCTCCTCCCTGCACCAAGGCTGAGCAAAGTGTCTCAGCATAGGCCCTAGGTTCCAAAAAGCCAGCTCATGTACCAATGACAGGTCTCAGTCCCACTGCCTGGAGGCCTCCTAAACAGTTCAAGCTAATCAGCTGTCTCACTTATCCAGAGGGCCTAGTCCAGTTCCATGGGGGGTCCTCAGCCATTGGTTCACAGTTCCTGTATTTCCGCTAGTTTGGCTATTTGTCCCTGTGCTTTTTCCAATCATGCCAGTTATTTCTTATAGCTGAGACTTCCTACAGGTCCCCAAGTGATCTGTAGCTTTATCACGAAGCAGCTGCCTGCACTGGCAGTAGTGATTCTGGGTTGAGTTTGAAAGGAACTAGAATTGTCACAGGACACTTGAGCTCTTTCAGCAAAGACTAATGCCTGCCTCTAGAGGCAGAAAGTCTCTAAGATCAATTTTTGACCAAGGAATTTTTTTTTCTTCAAACCATAGTTGAGACTAAGTGGAGCCAAGCCACAGGTCAATTCAGTATCATCTGTGTTGTGGGATATTTTGATCACACTCTGATACTCTCGAGACTGTCAATAAAGTTCACCTTGAATCCGAGGGTAGATATAGCGACTAGCTGACCAAAATTAGCTAGAGAGGTTCTGGAGGGCCCAGGACATATGGAGAGACACAGGATGTAGTAGGGAGGGCCTTAGAGAGATGCTTGGCCCTTTTGATTTGGGGAAGGAGGTCAGTGGTCATTTCTACGCCACTTCTCTGATCAATCAGGTTTTACCCCAATATCTGAATCCTTAGTTTTTAATTGATGAAATAATAATTAGATAAATACTTTGCATGTGTTTCACCTGCAGGGGCTCACGAAAATATATCCAGTCCTCCACCCACCAGAGGGAAGAACTACTCTGACACTGTACCTGAAAGAGCTGGAGCTGGGGTACAGAGCTGTTCAGAGTCATTACTGGAATGAAAGTCAGTAACCTAGGTACCCAAGGCATAAGCTACATTATTCTTGTTGATTAAAACAGACAATGGTTCAAGTAGCAATATCTAATGGGGATCTACTAAATACACAATGTGATGGACCAACTTTGATTATGTACCTAGAATCACATTCTGCTAGTCTGCAACACCTTTGTGGTCAGCCTTCACTTAATAACCTTTGTAGGTTTCAAGCTTCCATAGGCATTCACTATCTCTTTTTGAAATCCCAAAGAGCTCACAAAGCAGCTTTAGTCTGTGGATGGCTATGAATTGCTGCTTCTACGATGAGACTGATACAAGTGCAAGAGACATCCTGTTCCTCCCACTACTGTACTGGTATCATACCAGTAAAAACATTATTCTCAACAACTCATTAACAGTGTTTCTTTTTAATTCTCTGAACCTGTAAATATTTTCAGTCTCTGTTGGACTGTGTGAAGATTATCAATCCTTGAATTAATCAAATAGATGTATATATGTACACATATACTTTATATTCTGCATTTATAAGTCAATGGCCCAGAGTCTTCTGATGCTAATTTGTTTGATTCTGGCTGTCTTGAACACTATAAGTCAGCAAAACAATCAAAACTAATCTTTCAAGAAAATTACTGTGAAATTGTGTTTCTTTCTTCATCTTTCTAGAGATATATAAATCTTCCACCACCCAAAGTATAAGTTGTGGAAAGAAAAGCAAAATTACAGAGCTTTTCTGATGAACTTGGTCTTTTTATTTCCTGTTTGGTGCACAGAAGACCGTGTAGTGTCTGGGAGAATACTAAGATGTGCAATGCACAGTCTTCCTGATTGCGCAAGAGTCAGGAAGGAGAGTTTTATTTTTTTGCTTTGCTCTGCCCAGCATTCATTTTCCCCATTGCATAAGCTGCTTATCGACATTAATTTTAGCATCTAGAGATATTTTGCATAACACAGAATTATAATCTAGTGTCTAAAATAGTTTCAAGCCATAGTTTCAAATACATTAAGAAGATGAATCATTTCCTTCGCGAGAGCCACCATGTTATTTGAAATGATTACTTAGGAGGCAGCAGCAGTGCCTAATTAAATCCTCATCTGACATACAGAAAGGAAATCAATGGAATTAAAATGAAAAGTGCTTCTGTGTTCTTTGTGGGAGACAGAAAATATCTGTGGCTCCTTCTTGTTTTCCCTTTGAAGTGAATGGGTCTTGAGAACCATAACTATGTGTTGCAAGAGTGAGTGGAAATATTTTGGCATCAGAAAAGGAAAAAAGTGCTTCAACAGCTTACATCCATTGGATTATGAATCCTTTAAAGAGCTTTCACTGGATACATATCATTGGTTCTGAATCTTGTTTTCATGTTTGATTTCAGTTTGTGTATGCATGCAAGCTTACATTTGCTTTTTCCTGGCTCTTTAAATGGCTTCAAAGTCAACATTTTGTGCTCATTCTGAACAGTTAGAGGAAAAGGGAGAAGAGCCTAATAATTTCTAACACATTCAAGTTTGTAAAGTTATTGGATCTGAAGCTTTCAGGCTTCTCATCTTAAAAGCTACACAAGTACAACCACAAATGCTAATGAAATGTAATAAAAGGCATCAGTCATGGTCACAAAGCAGAGATACAACCATGTAAAGTAACAGTGTGGCTTAATGACGCCTTCTTAAAGAAAAGCCCCGTGCATTCAAACTAAAACGAACCTCAAGAGAGCTTGCCAGTGAAGAAAGTATGAATTCTTCACCAGGTGAGCTCACAAATTAACAAGCCTTAGCCACTTGTATCACTGTCATTGTTTATTCCATCATAGTGTCCTGTCAGTGTGCTGGACACTCAGTGGGTACAGAAAAAGGTTGGACTGAGCAGCACAGACATTGATGCCCTACACTACAAGAACAGAAAGTGCAGGGATGTAACATCTGGATTTAATAAGACAAGCAAGCATGTTTTCTCCAAATTGTGAGGTTTGCTGCTAGCCTACTGAATTCAAATTCTTTCAGACATGAATTTCTGCCATATTTCTGCCTCATATTTCTGCCATGTCCTTAGACTTCCCATGTAGGATTTTCTTACCTCTCATTTCTGATGACAAATTCCAGATGTATTTTTATAATTCAGTAATTTGAAGACTGGGGTATCAAGAGTGGCATGATAATAGAGTAAAAACATGGCTCAAATATCTGACTTTCATCACAGCTACATTGCCAGAGACCCTGACAAAGGTCAGTCTGAAATGATGAGGGGCATGTCAACCAAGCTACAGACAAAAACAGACTGCAATGATTTAAAGAGAATTTTTTTTACAAAGACATGCCTAGAGGTGTGCACTTGTAATCCTAGCCCTGGGGATGTGGAAACAGATATATCTCGGATACTGGCTAGTCACTCAGTCTAGCTTATAAAGTGAGTCCCAGCCAAGTGAGAAACCTCACTTAAAAGAAGAAAAATGTAGGTGCTAACACCCACAAACCCACGAGACACTGTCATTTATTCTGAAAAGTACTATTTCTCACAACCTTATAAGGCATCCCTATTATTCAAAACCCCTCTGACAGTCCCATCACATTCTTAAACTCTTCCAAATTTACCTCAAGTCAAAGAGATTATCTGAAGAAATATGCATTCATATCTGATGTGACAATGTATGTGACCAGGAATTGAAGCTCACTTGAACCAGGGATGCATATACAATAGGTCTCTCAAGTTTTTCAACATGCATGGGAGTTTCTGTCTAATTTTCTCATGTAAGACTCACTTTATATAGCTTAGCTTCTGAGGTTCTAGAAAAAAAAATTGACTTGGATTTCCAAGTCTACCTTAAGGCAGAAAGGATACAAGAAGGATGATGTACTGGTAATTTATGATAATAATGTATGATTTACAACCATAAAATGTCTGTGACACCCAACTATAAGCATCAATATCTCATTGATCCACGCGCTAGCTGTCAGGATACCACCTTTCACATGTGTCTTCACTTGTATGATACTGTTTCGAGGGGGCTTACTGTTGATCCAAAACCAAAGAGACAGTGGCTACTTGGTGTTCTTCTCAGTAAGGGTTTTTCAGTTCCCAGTAGGGCAAGCTGCTCTCTGTGAAGCCTCTGAAGGTCTCAGCTGAAGGCATAAACACTAGCCCCACCACCAAAACGTTTCTGATAATTTATGTCCCTTAGCCTAGCATAATATCAACGAATCAGGAAAGTATACTTCTGTTATGGGAGTAATGAGCACAGGAGGTGAAAATACTCTGAGAACTATTCTAAATCCCTTATTATCTTCCCTCTTATATGAAATGGTTCATATCTCTCTCATTTGCAGAAAGGGAACTCACTCCATTCTAAGAATCTCCAAAATCTCTTCCCCAAAGTCTTCCTCAAACTCTGCACCATTCGTAGAGGCCATGTAGTTATTTGAGATGCAGAACGTAGCTAGAGGTTTCCTGGTCCTGCCTAGCCCACGGTCAGGACAAATCTATCTCACCCACCAGTCCCGCAGCTGCTCAGACACAACCAAGTAAACACACAGAGACTTATATTTCTTATAAACTGTATGGCCGTGGCAGGCTTCTTGCTAACTGTTCTTATATCTTAAATCAACCCATTTCTACTAATCTGTAAGTTTCCAAGTGGCTCATGGCTTACCGGTATCTTAACATCTTTTCATGGCGGTGGCTGGCAGCGTCTTCCCGCCTCAGGCTTCCACTTCCCAGAATTCTCTTCTCTGCTTGTCCCGCCTATACTTCCTGCCTGGCTACTGGCCAATCAGCGTTTTATTTATACAGAGCGATATCCACAGCAGCAGAAAACCATCAGTGAAAGGAAAAGTTATCTTTAACCTACACAAGCAATGCTAAGTGAGGGGAAGGGGTCTGATAAGTGGAGTAGGTGCTCTCATATCTAAATCAGAATCCCTCTGTAGAAGTGACACTTGGACATCTATCCTGCAGCCACAGACTTTCTTAACAGTTTCTTTATGTTTCACCTCCTGGCCTCCTCAAAAGAGACCACACACCTTTGGTTTCCGTTACTGATTTCAGTATAAGAAAACCCCTTTAAATCCAGGGTCTTAAGAGGCCAATGACTTATTCTTTCTCATAATTCTACAAGCTGCTTGAGTTTAACAGTTTGGTTTTACTGTTCCATATGATACTGTCAGAAGTTATCCATGCAGCTTTATTTGGTTAGAAACTTGGCTGGAGCTGGGAAACCCAAAATGATGTCACTCACAAGTCTAGCAGATTGCAGTGAACAAAGGTTAGAGCAAGCAGAGTCTGCCTTATTTGATCAATTTCAGCAGCTCTTCTCTTTGAGGATGTGGAGGCATACAGTAAAGTTACTTAGATTTAGGCAGCATCGATATCAAGATTCTAATGGTAGCTTCAAGTATTACCAAGTTCTCTATGGCTTGTGGGAATGAAAATACTCTTCCAGGGCTGGAGAGATGGCTCAGAGGTTAAGAGCACTGGCTGCTCTCCCAAAGGTCTTGAGTTCAATTCCCAGCAACCACATGGTGGCTCACAACCATCTATAATGAGATCTGGTACCCTCTTCTGGCATGCCGCCATACATGCAGGTTGAACACTGTATACATAATAAATAAATAAATGTTAAAAAAAAGAAAGAAAAAGAAAAAAGAAAACACTCCTCCAAAACAAGCTCTTGGAATAGTTCAGCATAGTGCTTTCCTGTCATTGTTTCTCAACCTTGATGACCTTTAAGAATGATCAAGAGTCACAAAATTGAGCCAAAATAGGAGGATTCACCACCACTGAACATCTTTGAAGTTTTCTCTCCCCTCTTTCACATTTTGGATAAATTTCCAGATATGGCTGCTTCCCTGAAATTCTGCTTCTCTATCTTCAACTAACCCAAACAATCATGTTCCAAAAGATTTTGATTCCCCCCTCTTCAGTGAAGCCTAGAGAGTATACCCAAGCAAGAAGCTGGAGAAATCACATGTTCCCCTGACTTATTCCTTCATCTCATAGATGAAAGCCAATCCTGCTGTCCAATTCATGGAAATGGTTTTATTCCAATGGACAGAGAGAAGTATGTCCTTCATGACTACAGCATATATCTGCCCTGTAATCAAATCAGGTTGTTTGTGATACTTCATTTTATCTGTACTTTTTACCTAATTACAATACAATTTATGTTGTTTTCAATCATCACTTCACAATGCAATATATAGCTTAAATTTTTTAAAGGTTTTACAATAGCTACAAGCCATAATGTTGATATAGACGTAATAATGCACTTATTTAAACATGACTTTGCATTTTTCATGTATTGCATTATATTTAGACAGAATCATAAGTGACTACTTCTTGGAGAACTTCCTTCCACTCAGTATCTGAAAATATATCACATGAACCTTCCCTCTTGGCTCTTATCTGTTTAATATAATGACCTACATGATCCACGCCAACTCTGCCAGATCACATGCTGACTAAATCTGAATATACACTAAGATGATATTAGGCTCTATGGGTTTGAACTGGGGAATAGTTCATATAACTATGTAGAATTATTGGATGAAGAAGTAAACCAGGAATGGACATTTATAAAATAGAGAAAATTATTTTCTGATGTATTTCTGGTTCCTGATTATAGTTCCTAACGAGTGTCAACTGTTGCACCTCCCTTGGACTTAGGTTGGATAAAGTGTGTGTACATCATCAAAATTCACTGTTCTCTCTCATTTCCTTCTTTCTCTCCCTTCTTCCTTGCTCCTTTCCTTATCCCTATCTTTGTCTATCAGTCTTTCTTGTGGGATTTCATATTATATATTTAATATATATAGAATATATGTAATTAATAGTCTAAAATATTTAGCATTGTCATATTGATAAAATATGCAGTTTTTAAAGCACATTCGTTTGCAATACCTTATTTGATCTGCATAAAACTCCTCAGTCTGAACAGTTATTTATAGAATTGAGTAGTCCTTGAAATCAGTATATTTGGACTGTTGCTGATAGAAGTCTGTGTCACTCAATTGACAACTACCTGCATTTAAGGATAGAATGTCTCAAGTTGCAGAGATTCAATCTAATTTTTTTTTTTTGCTTTTGTGAAGTGTGAAAAAAAGAAGGGGGATGGGAATCAGAACTTTTCAAATTGTCAATACCTGTGGAGAGGCCATAGGTACTCCTCAATCATCTGGCCTCCAAATACATCAATGAACAATGAAAAATATTGTCTTCTCCATGAAATTATTTCCTTTCCTTATTTCCCTCTTGTACCCACACTGGGATATTCAGACCTAAAATTTAGTTGTGCATAGAGGAAGGAATAACGTATTTGTAATGGTTGTATTATTATCAATTTGATAAAATCCTATAAAGGTCCTTTCAATAACATAAACAAACATATGTGCATATTTATTGCTGAAAGGATGTGCTACGATTTGTAGCAGATTGTCCACTTCGAAAATAATCTTAAATTTTATTCCAAATATAAGATCATTGAGAGGTGATGGGTTCTTAAGAACACGCCTGTAAGCAGCATTTCTCTGTGGTCTCTGTTTTAGGTCCTGCTTTGGCTTCCCCAGATTATGGACTGTAATTTGTAATCCAAATAATCTCATCTCTGCCTAAGTTGCTGTTGGTCATGTGTTTTATTATAACAATATAAACCAAAATGAAATAACACTCGACTCTAAAACATTCTAAATCCACCAGTATTTTTGACTCAAAGGGATTATTTGTAATAGAACATGTTGACATTAGGACTTATATTATTCAAGAAAAGCATCTCTAAAAATTAATGTACTATTTATTAAGATTTGGCTTGACATATAAGAATATTCTTCCCTCACAACTGTGAGTTTCCACAATACAGAGGATATTATTTTAGTGTTCCATTTCAGTGTTACTATCATCACTGCTATTAAAATTAAACTTTCAGATTAGATGGTTGTTACATGTGAATGAGACCTGTGGAGAGGTAACAGTTGGTGCAACATCTTTCAAATGTGTTTGTAAATGGAAATATGCACTTATTATTCCGATCATTCATTGACGTTTTTACAAAGACTTTAATTAAAAACATTACCCCAAACTACAACCCTCCATCTCCTGTCATACAGAATAATGGACTTGGATAAAGTTCATCTACTACTTACACAAAGTTAAATAAGATTCTTTAGAAAGAAAATATTTGTTCCTATAACTCTGGAGATTGGTATTTGCAAACTTCCCATGCTTGGTCATGAATCACCTTTAAAATCTGAGCTCAGACAATGTTGTCACCAATTACAATGTATGCACAGAGGCAAAGGTGGGCAATGTGACTCTCAGTACATTTCAACAAATGAGAAGGTCACCAGCTACATAAAACATAAACCTCCCTCTCTGAAACAGAATATTTAACTACTATTCAATGGGTAAATAACATCTGCACACACTTGTATGCATTTATTCCTTCTGAGATGTTTGTGTGCCCTTATGTGGACACAAGATGCTTTTGGGTCATGACTTACAAACTCAGTATGGATCCAAAAGCCTAAGATATCCATGTAATTATTAATATTAAAAGATTTTTTTCACTTAAATGTCATTCCATATTATATTTTCTGAGCTCTAGAAATGATTCCTCAGATGAAATCAGAGTAAATATATTGATGAAATATTTATGAGCGTTACCATTACAACTGATTAAGAATTTGCTAAAAAAACAAGATTCAATTTCCATTTATACCCTGCCCCTGAGGTTTATGTCCCTACAATGTACAAGGATTTGAGTTCTATCCTCAACACCAGAAAAATAAAATAAAAGATAATTAAGTATAAGCCAGGATGCTATGCCAGAAATCATAGGAACTTTGAACCAGTGACTATGTGCCAAAAGTAACTAGCATTATGGAGAAAGTGCACGTTAGGCGAGAACCATTCTTCTTACTAGGAGTCAGGTGCCAGATGAGCGAATAAGGGATGGAAAAAAATCACAGTTATGAGTTAGCAGATTTATAAATGAATCCAGTTAAGTTAATCATAATTGTATAAAAGAAACAGTAATTTGTAGTCAAGCATGGTGGCTGCAACTACTAAACATAAGTCAAAAGCTAGAAGGCCCTACCTGGATCTGTAAATGAAATGTAAATAAATAAGAAAAGTTGTGATATAGTCTTTTAAACACTTATTTTACTTTTAATTGAATTTTAATTTTAATTGAATAATTTTACTTTTAATTGTGCACGTGGACACATACATGTACTTGAATGCAAGTGGAGGACAGAAGAAGGTATTGGGTTACCCGAAGATGGAGTAATAAGTAAGACAGACACACAGTGTACGTGCAAGAACCCTAACTTGGGTCCTCTGGAAGAGCAGTAAGTGCTCCGAACCACTGTGCCATTTCTCAAGCATCAATTATACAAATTTTCAAAGATGTATTCAAATGTTATTAATATGGAAAGCTGTGGAACAGATGGAAATTATGGGATAAGAATAAAAGTAAAAATAGATAGAAAGATGATAGGCAGACAGACAAGGAATAGAAAAATAAATGGGAGATTAATGAAAGATAACACACACACCACACATATCTACATATATATCATTATCATATTATTATATATGACAGTCGAGGGGACTTTTAGACAAAGTGTATTTAATAGATAAGTATGTCTAATGATGTTGTACTTAAGTTGTCTGAGGAACAACAAAATCTTTTTAATAAAAAAGAAAAATACCAAGAAGAAGGGCCATGAAGAAGAATTAATTCATTTTTGACTTCTCTTGTTGTCTAAAGGGGCCCAAAGGGAACTTACAATAGAGAAGTGATATTTTTAGCAACTGTGAAATGTAATGATCACTTTCAGTGAATGATCTACTATTAGGAATGACTGATTGCTTAAATGAAATAATAGCACAAATCTTGGTGCTTCTGGTAGTTTGAATAAACATGGCACCCATATGATCATATATTTGAATGATTAGTTGCCAGTTGGTGGAACTGTTTGGAAAGGATTAGGAAGTATGGCCTTGTTGGAGAAGGTGTGTCACTGGGGATGGGCTTTGAGGTTTCCAAATCCCAGGCCATTCCCAGTTAGCTTTTTCTGCCTCATGCTTATGATTCAAGATCTGAGCTCTCAGCTACTGCTCCAATGCCAAACCTGCCTGCTTGGTGGCATCCTTCCCACCATAATGGCCATGGACACATTCTCTGAAACCATAAGACTCAAACTCATTCTTCTATAAGTTGCTTTGGTCATGGTGTCATATCACAGCAATAGAAAAGTAACTGAGGCAGAGCTTCAGATGTATTAAACAAGGAAGGAACATATACCATAAATGAAACAGATCTCATTATTAAACTGAGATGATCCTAATAGATATTTAACCAATCCAAATATCAATAAGCAAGAAGATGTAAATGAGTTTTATATTCTTGTAAAGTAAATATCTAATATAAATGAAGCAGAAAGAACTAGTCAGAATTAAGGTTTCTACTCATACTGCTTATGAATAAAAATAAATAAAATAGTGTGATTTGAGTTATACAAATACACAAATATAGAAAGCCTTAGTAATATGTTGTCTAAGGACAGTGATCAACTTTCTCAAAATTTTTTCTAGAAAATAGGCTTGAAATTTAAATCCATCATTAATTTAATTCCCCTTCTGCCATTGGTGAAAAGTAGCTAACAGTTTTCTAGAAGTGTTCTAACGGAGCAGAGACTACAGATCTGTTAGGGAAAAGGCCAACTCCCTTAGATATAACTTATGAAGTATTTCAGGAATAAGGGTGTGGTGGTTTGAAAGAAAATGGCCCCCAAAGGAAGTAGCACTATTAGAAGGTGTGGCCTTGTTGGAGGAAGTGTGTTACTGTGGGGACGGGGTGGGGGGCCAGGCTTTGAGGTCTTTTTCTCAAGCTTCCCTCAGTGTGACAGTCAGTTGACTTCCTGTAGCCTGTAAGCTGTAGCACTCTCAGCTCCAGCACCAAGTCTGGCTACATGTTGCCATGCTCCCCTTCATGATTATAGTGGACTGAACCTCTGAAACTGCAAGCAAGCCACCCTCAATTAAATGTTTTCTTTATAAGAGTTGCTGTGGTCATGATGTCTCTTCACAGCAATAGTAAACCCTACCTAAGACAAAGGGGATGGTCTCCGGCAAAATCTGCAGCAATATAGGATTCCTTGCTTCTGATTAGGAAGAGGCCCAGATTTATGCAACTGCCCAAAGAATAAACCACAATAACATGACACACACAAAAACTGGCAGTATTCTGTGGAAGCATTCAGATATGCCCTTGTAAAGAAAAGGAAGTGGCCTAATACTAAAAATATGAATTTGGGTGATACAGCTGGAAAGTAAAGCAATAATTCAGAATATGGTTTCCCACTTGTAGTAGAGTAAGGATAAGGATAGTAGAGGACCCCTTCACCAGTACCACTGGTATCTGCCACGGACATTTTTGTATTCTACTTAACCTCATAAAAACAAAACCACATGTGATAAATCAAAATTTTAACGCCTGCTGCCTGAGATTCCTTACCCTAACATCCAGATATATAAATATGTTGAGATGCCACAGCTATGAATACATTGTTTTACACATGCTACTGTGACTTTGTGGATGTCTTTAAGGTTACTGATCATCTAGCTGATCTTAAAATAAGGAGATTGTGTGATAATCCAGGGGAGTGTCATATGATCCCCTGATTTAAAATCCAAAGCTTCTTCCTCAGATAAAAGGAAATCAAAGAAAACTCAAACCACAAGAAGTAGTTGGCATGTCATTCCTTGCTGCATAATAAGAACATAAGAAATTTCTAAGAACTAGCTGACAGCCCTACCAGGAAACAGGAACTTCCAGGCCTATGAGCCCAAAGAAAGTACGCCAACAGTCAGAAGACTCTCAGAAAGGGAAATGTGCCCCAAGATCCCCCCGTTCAGAGGCAAGGCTCACCTGTACCTTTGCCACAGCCTTCTGAGTCCCTGAGTTTAAATCCAGTCAAACACATCTGCACTTCTGAACCATTGAACCACAAGCTAGTAATCCACTGTTCAATTAAGTCTTCCAGTTGATGATATTTTTCTGTGTAGTAAGATAAAATAAACACACCATAACTATGCCAATGACATTGTCTGTTGATTTATTTTCAGATAATATAATAATATACATGTGATCTAAAATAAAGTTATATATATATATATATATATATATATATATATATATATATATATATAACACATTAATTATTTTGAACTTTGGAACAAGTCTCCAGAATAAAAGACATGTTGATTAAAATGGGAACACCACGTCCTTGAGTCATAAAATATGGAGAAATCATCACAGTGTTTAGGGTCAGTAAACACATTCAAGATTTGGAGTATAACAGCTTTAGTATCAGTTTTATAGATAAGTATATCCCATGTCCTTGGAGACGATGTCTAACCCTGCATACCAATTTGCTGATCGAACAAACTTACCCCACTCAGAATCCTATTAATTAGGCTTTAATAATTATAACAAAAAAAGCTGGGTAAAAGGTAAAATATATTGTTGAAAAACAAAAGAAAATAGGAAAAATAACAAATACTTTTACTGTGGCATATTTAAAACCCATATTTGGGCAACTTTTCAATTAAACATCATTTAGTCATCAGTTTTTGAACAAATTGGGTCATTACATGTGATAGCTGAGTGAAAATATTGAAATCTATCATCTCATAGGACAACTAAAAGTCCTTCTATGTTGTCAATTTCAGGTAAAGTTTTATAAGAAACAATACAGAATGCAGAAACCAGAGGTATAGCAGGAAGAAGGAAAAGAATTGATGGGGAAAAAATATAACGCTGTTTCTAGATTACCTTAAATCTCCTCAAATCAGAGAACCAATAAGCCAGGTGGATGAGAATGAAATCCCAAGGGAAAAGTGAGAAAGAACTTAGAATGAAATACTAAATGGAAACTAGGACAGATGAGAATATTTTTCAAGCAAGAGAATGAGACACCTGGGAAATAGGGAGAGCTTTCTGGATTATAAATAGTGGTCTACATTATCTTCAGGAAAGATTGGCTAGACTGGAAAGGGCAATGAGAATCATATCCATTATAGCTCTTCATATCTCCCAGCCCTGTCTTGGGGGAAATTTTGACATTGAAAGACTTCCATGAGCCAATAACAATGACCATAAATCTTTCAATTTGGTAGCAGCATTCAGACAATACTGGTAAATATGAAAGCAAAGTACATCTAGGGAAGCTGTCTTGAAATAATAAATTGCTCAGAATAAATATCAACTACCTATTCTTACTAGGGTCTTCCCACTCTATGAATACAAATATTTTCAGTTAAAGAGTTATGAACATGATCAACACTATTAAAGTTATTCTTGAAAACAAACAAACAAAAATTGACTCTGAGATTGACCCACAGAATTTTGACTCAGTGTTGTCTTATCTGGAAACTTACATTGTATATTCTTCTGGAAAGGGAAGTCTATATATTAGTAGAACTGAAAGCATACAGTCTGGCTACTTAATATCCAGATAGTAATTTTGGTGTCTACCAAGGAAATCAGTCTTTACCTTGACAGAGAAGTATCAGTACCACTATGCTGTCAAAGTGATAAAGTAGATATTTTTATTGTCCACTTCTGTCTTTTATAAGTAGCACTGTATCTCCTTAGATGTTTAAATAAGAATTATTTTGGTGATCAACTTTTCTAAACCATGAAAGATATAATCTATTTTTTAACAGAATTTTAACCTTGAGGATTCCAGTGATGAAATTTGCCAAAGTGTAACATCAATGGTGATAAAAATTGAATATGATTTCTTTCTCATAAGTACTTTCATGCAGAAAGGCAACATGGTGGGCCTGTCATAGAGTATTAATCTTCACTGTGGATATCTGAATACAATACCCTTGATAAAATTATTCATTAGCCTCTATTTGGTCTAAAAATACAACTATCAAGAATGAAGTTTAAAATGTTACGGTTCTTATGGAAAATTATACTACAAAACAAATAATATTTTATTTTTTATTTTTGATACATCAAAAGAAATACATGCTCCAAAGAATAACAATTGAAGCCAAAATTCAAAATATTATTCCTCTGGAACATAGTGACTTGAAAATAATTTGGAGATAAAAGTGGTATCAATTTTCCAATGAAATATATTACATAGGATCCATCCTAAAAAGCACAAAAAAACCTAAATAAACTCTAAGAACAATACCAAAATAGCGACAAAACCAGCTAAAGATTGATAGACTCCATGATAAATAGGACCAAGTGTAGATTCTGAATTTGCTCAAGTCAGAGAACATCATGTGAGAGGAGGCAGAGAAAGTGTAAGAGCCAGAGAGTGAGACAAAGAGCTGTAAAATGCTGCCCTCTGAGCTTTGTATAGCCATTGTACTCATGAATTCACTGAAGCCATGCTTGCCTGCACAAGACCTGACCATAGCTGAAGTTTTCCTGTGTCTGGGCCTGCCAGCAGTCGGGGCAAATCTCTCCCACTAGCGTCCCCAAGTAAACACACAGAGACTTATATTATTTATAAACTCTATGGCCATGGCAGGCTTTTTGTTATCTGTTCTTATATCTTAAATTAACCCATTTTCATAAATCTATACCTTGCCACATGGCTCGTGGCTTACCAGTGTCTTACATCATGCTTCTCCTCATGGTGGCTGGCCGTGTCTCCCTGTCTCAGCCTTCCTGTTCCCCCAATTCTCCTCTCTGCTAGTCCCGTCTATACTTCCTGCCTGGCTACTGGCCAATCAGCATTTTATTTATCAATCAATCGTAGCAATACATTCACAGCATAGAGAACATCCCACAGCACCTGACAACGTCAAGCAACTCAAATTCCATCATACATAGTAGAAGGACTCATGAGGCCCTACCATTAGCTAAGGAGCAGTTGATGGAGGCTGAATCCATAGATTTTTTAAAAAGAGGGTGTTGTGAAACATTACTTTAACTATGTAAAGGTGTGTCACATTTGTTTATGCTGCATTTGTTTAATTCTGTAAAGATGTATTGCTATTTGACCTTGCCCGCCTGAGGCACCTGATTGGTCTAATAAAAAGTTGAACAATCAGTAGCTAGGCAGAGGAGGGATAGTCAGTGATGGCAGACATGGGAATAAGTAGGAGGAGGAATCTAGGCTTCAGAGAGAGAGAACAGAAGACGAGGGAGAAAGCGGGGGGGGGGGGATACAGCCCTGGGGCCAAGAAGGCAGGCAGCCTCCAGTCAGCCAGACACAAAGGAAACAGGAAAGTAAGACAGATATACAGAATGAAAGAAAGGTAAAAAGCCCCAAGACAAAATATAGATAAAGAAAAACAGATTAACACAAGAGCTAAGATAAGGCCGAGCATTTATAACTAATAATATGCCTCCGTGTCATGATTTATGAACTGGTTGGTGGCCCAGAAAAAAAGCCTATTACAAGAAAGCATGAAATTGAGAGGGAAATGTACTGGAGAAGGTCTGGGGCATGTAAGAGAGGAAAAATTAAGGGTAGATATGGTCATGGTATGTTGTTTATAAGCATTCATTTCTCAAAGAATCAATGAAAACAAAACTGTGAACATGGGGTTTAGATGTTGTATATTGTGACTCTGCAGTGGTATTACAAACATCTTCCAGAAAGAGAGAAACATAAAACAAGAGTGAAGCAAGTGTATTATTTTCAGTTCCTTAGAATGTCATCAATACATCAGTTTTAATGCAGATCAGTGAGAAACAGTGTTTGAAGCATATTGCTGACCTACATAAAGATCAGCAGGAGAGCCTAAATATGTGATGGCCCTAAAGATAGTTGGAAGGCAGGAAGGTGAGGAAGTAGATATACTCCTCTTTCAAATGCGTGCAGGCATAGAGAGTTTTTTTGATGGCCTCTTTTTAAATACTTTTGAAAACTGTCTCTCAAAAGCAAACAAACTAATGATAATTTTTATATTTAATTTATAATATTCGTTTTAAAGAGTTATCAGTAAAAGTGTATTACATTGGCTGCATATATGTCTATCAATACTGTATTAGAAAATATTATCATTCATAAAATTAAATTTCTGGCCTAGAAGGAAGGTATTAAAATTTATATTACAAAACCTTCATATAAATGGACCAAATGAGATTAAGGGGTAAATTAACAATAAAAATCTTGCATCAATTCTAAGAATCTAGATTGATGACAATTGTACATTACAAACTTAAAACCTAGGATACTCTGGGTATTAGACAGATGCTAATGTGGGATGACATACAAACACGCAAATATCATTGATGGCCATGGGCCAGCCAAATACTCAAAAGAATGTTTTCCAAGACCTATATAGGCAAGTACCTTTAGGGAACCAGAAAGGAATGTGCGTTGATTCCTACCACATAAAATAAAATTAAGTCATAAACCACAGCTGTAATAATATTTCTCATAGTATCTGTACATTTATTTTTCTAGGTCTTGAGTTAATTAGAAGACAATATCTAAGATAGTCCCCTTTATATCCACTCACCATAGTCATAATGTTTTGGTTCATTTACTTATTTTTTTAACCTTACCAAAAAGTTGGAATAAATGGATTTATCTTAAAGCTTTCCTAAAGATAACAGAAAAAATAATTAGAGTATGTGGTATGTAGATCTAAATCTCACAAGTACATATGTTGAATCTTTTCAAAATCTTCCAGAACAGCTAGCATTAAGAATATTCTTCTATAATTTCCCTCCTAAACTCTCAGTCTCGGTCCTTGTCACCCCACCTCCCACCACAGTTATCTGGAGGTTAGACTTCCTGATACATTTTATCATGAAGGAGAATTAAACTTGATTTTCAGCATCCTTAAATGGGATGGCCACTCATAGAAACAATCAACAGAAGAATTTCCAGACATTGAGATTCTCTCCCTTCCATGGGGAGCACAGTGAATGGTGGATCAAGTGGCAGGTGTTCCTGGTGAAGTTTTCACGATCCAAACAAAAGGCTTGTTCATATGTGCTCTGTGTATTCAGACAAGTCCCATTTCCCTTCTATCTTAATCATTTCTTCTTTGAAGTAGACATTTAGATAAGTGGATGTAATCTTGGAGGTGTCATGAAATACGAATTATGATCATATATATGAAAATATCATCTATACTATTATAGTTTTCTACATAATTTGTTTCCATTAAATAATTTTTATGTATTCATATACGTAACTGAGAAGCTCCTCCTGAAAAGAGAGGAAAGCAGAGGTGTCTTGTATCATAAAAAAAAGAAGTTTATATTTATTTTTGATGATTTAAGATGAGAGTTCATTTATCCTAAGAATCAATAGATAACCAGTACTATTTTGATCATTGGGTTTATTCAACCATATCTGCTTTGCCATGAAGAGTATCTAGAGTGACGGCATGATAAGAAAGTAGAGATAAAGATTGAAAGCTATTAAAAGCTACAAAGTGCCAAGGATGTCCAAAAGGTTGATGGGAGTCATAATACAAAGCACAGATACAGCTGATTTAAATTGAAAGTCAGTTTTAAACATCCATATACAATTTTCTGGATTCTTGAAAACTATTTGTTTTCTTTCCTTTTCTGTTTTTTTTTTAATTTTAGTAGTTTTCACTCAGAACTTTAAAGCAGTTTCTAAAACAAGTTTATTATTTTGTCTTAATGTTACTTGCACACTAGAAAATGAAATGATTTAGACAGAATTCACTAGAAGATCAGGTGAAAGAACTCCTAAAAAGCTTTTGGGCATTTCTTCCTCACAGGCGTGTTAACTGTAGAATGACTTTGGTAGATCTTCTTTAAAGTAGATATTTTGTCGAAGATTGATTTCTTATTTTCACGTTTCTTGCATCATATCTCAATGAAATCACCTCACACCTAAATAAAGCTGGCATTAAATTTGTGTGAGTTCGATAACTGTAGTCACAACAAAAGTATAAGAAGCAAAACTCAATATGCATCTATTTAGCTTATCCATCTGCAGATAAGCCGGATCCTCATTACCCATGAATGCACAGAACCACTGAGGACTGTTTGCATCACAAAGGCTGATGCTCAAGAAGGTGAACACAAACAAGTCAACTCAGTTTAGGCCTGGCTAGGAAGGAGTATTATTTTATATAATAATAACCTTATTGTTATTAGATAACAAAAATATTTTAAAATATTGTTATTTAATGAAATAATTTGAAAATAAAATGAGTTCCACCTAGAAATACAACCAAACACACAATAGATGGGCCCTCCCACATTAATCACTAATTAAGAAAATTCCATACAGGCACAATTGTCTACAGATCCATCTTCTGGAGGTATTTTCTCAACTCATGCTCCCTCTCTTAGATGACTATAGCTTTTACCAAGGTGACATAAAACTAGCCAGCAGAGTTGGATACTGTCAACTGAGAAAAGTATTGATGTGTTTCCCTCTGAAGATTTACAAATACTCTGTTACATGAATATTTCTTATACAGACAACTGAAGATTGGGTTATAATTCATTACATACTTAATGTATTCTATACTTAATTTATGGATGTACTCATCCAGAAGCAGAAGAAGCATCAATAATATCTTACACATGAGGGATATATTAAATGTTCTCAAAGTACTTCACTTACATGGATTAGGTCATAGACTTTAGTAATTTATATTTTTGTATTAATCCTTATTCCTATGCACTTTATTTTGTAAAGCACAGTTGTCACAACTGAATACTTAAGTAATGAAAACTATAATGTCATAACTGTAATTTCATAATCATTTCTGCAAATGAAGTAAATTATAAATTTTAAGTTAATTGTAAAATGTAGAAAATTTTCTTAATTAGTAATTGATGTGGGAGGTCCCATTCCATTGTGAGCTTGGGTGTAGTCCTAGGTAGAATTAGTTTTGTTTTCTAGTTATTTCATCAAATAATATTTTAAAATATTGTTATCATTTAATGTATGTGTACATACTTATTTGAATATTAGTTTGTTTACAGTTATCTGCAAAGTTCATTGGGCCAAATGTAACCTTTGCATCTATTTTTACCTTCTTTTTATACATTAATTATCAGACTGATTGTGTATATTAACTGTACCTCATACTAATTTTTCATGTAAGTTTATATTGTACATTGGCAGTCCTCTCATATCTTTTACACATTCCCACTTCTATTCTGGAGTGCTAACACTTGGGCATATGACAGTATCTGCTTTTATATATAAAGACTGATGGGAGCCCTTCCATATTCACTGTTTTTCATATTGCCTATGGCGCTTTCATGCTACAATAGAAGGTATGAGTGGTTGTGTCCAAAGATGCAGCCATAATTTCTAATAACTTTTTGGCTCTTCACAAAGAAGGTACACTAAGCCCTCATTTCAAGCTATCTGAACAGAACAGAAAAGGAATTATTTGGGAAAGAAAATAGGTTGTACTTTCCAGCTCAATAAAAAGCTGAAATCAAGAATTGTTGAGGATCCGAGAAGAAGACCCAATAATTTTACTCATGCCACAAGTAAACTGATAGAAATGGTACAAATGAATAGAAAATGCTTCTAATGAAGAGGAAACCAGAGAAAAACTAACCCAATAGCTTGCAGCTAGTTCAAAATAAGAGATCTTAGGAATGACTCATTGAGTGATCATTGAATTTCTTCTCCGTTGACCTAGAGAATGACTAGGAAAAAAGAAAGTGGAAGAGTTCAGGAGGAAACTGGCTAGGAATAGTAGTTTCATTTTTATTTATTCATCCACAAGCTCGTTATATAGATACATAATGTATATGACCATATTCTCCCCTATTGTACTGTTTTTGCCCTTGTCCTTCCCATCAATTCTTCTTCCCAACAGGTCTCCATCCTATTTTTATCTATTTTTTCTATTTATTACTTGTGGCTCACCAAATTTATTTAGGGCTGTTTGCATGAGCACTGATAGAGGGTAATTTCCTTGTGCAAGGACAACTTGCCAGAGGCTACCACTAAGAAATTGGGTCTCCCTCTTCTAGTAAATATTAACTGCCTATAGCTTGCCAGGAAACAGGGCATACTTCTGTGATAGAATATTGATGGGCCCAGTCTTGGACCAGTCCTGTGAACATGGCTGCCATTATTGTGATTTCATTCATGAAGAGCCATGTCCAGAAGACAGTTTTTCACTCCAATCCTGCCTACCCCCAGCTCTTACAATCTTTCTACCCTCTCCTACAAGATGTTTGAGATTTTTAGGCCCACTTCCCAGGAGGAATATGTTGCTGGTGCTGTCAACCTGGTCAAAACCTCATGGTTTGGGCAGTCCCTGGGCCCTAGAAGAAGAGGTATTACAGTTGTTTTGCTATATGGGCATGATGTCAAAATGCCTTCTAAATATTTAGTTTATACCTGTAGATTGGTGCTATACTCAGCCTTGATCAGTGAAGCTTATGTCTGAAGTAGTGATGGTAGATGCAGAGACTCCTAACTGCTGAAAGTGGAGAGATGTGTGACTTACACAGGACATCCTGGATCATAGTTTTAAAAGAAGTCACTAAGGAGACTAAAGAGGATTTGGTCAATGACCAGGTAACATACTAATAGTAAAGGGCAAATTTAAAAAGCAGCTTGTCTTGAACTTCCAGTTATATTCTTTAAAATAAAATTGCTTATGTGTTCCACTTTGATTTATACCCTTTAATCTTCTTTTTATAGAAAACTCTCATGTCATTTAGAAATGTTTACTAAATTGATTTAATATAACAAAATATTCTATTGTCAATCATATTGGCTTACACTAAATTATTAAAGTCAAGAATCTAAGAAGCATTTTTAGATTGTTCAATACATTTTATAAACAATTTGTTGATAATATTGTATTTACCTTTCTAAATATAGCTTAAGTTTCTCCACTTATATCTCCATAGCAAATACCCTAGAACTGTCTTCATTTCCTATCAGAATCAGATATGCAAATATTATAGGGAATTTATTTTTAATTTTTCAGCATTGAAAAACTCTCTTAAAGTCTGGCATCCACTCTTGGTCTTTTGCATTACGAACCAGAATCCTGTAGAATGCCGGGTCTAGATCCTGCTTCCCTGACAAACTTCTCTGTGAATTTGCCTTTCAGCCTCTCCCTCCCACAGTCTGTGCCTTCTCCAGTTCTCTGTAGCTACCCCACATGTGCTCCCTCCCACTGGAGGCCTTGGAGTAGTTTTCACCTCTGTCTCCAGGGATGCTTTGCCAGCACAGTCACCTTTGACTTTGTCTTAAAATACCTTATCAGTTGATCATTTACCTCTCAGATCAGGGACACTTCTTTAGGGAAATAATTTTAATCACTTTCAGATCGTTTGGAATCATTTTGAAAAACCAATTATTTCTCTAAGTCATCCACTGTACGTAACCAAGGTGACTGCGTGGTTGAAAAATAAGAATATAACACAAGCTTTCTGGGAGCCCAGACATCTCTATTGCCCATTAATTTACTCTTAGCATCTAATACAGTCTAACAGCTAATAGGCACTCAGTAACTATTGAATTTGTGGATAATTTTTTACTGCAGTAGGTTATAAAAACTGAGTAGTAAGAAAGGAAATATTCTGAACTCTAACTCAGATTCTCAAATTCAAATTATTCATCTACTCATCTTTGTGATGTTGCTGGATTTTACTCTAAAAACCATAATTTTCTTTTGTAAACCAACTCACTGCCCACAGGAGAACTTAAAGAAAACCAAAAACTTGGAAGATTTAGTTTGCTAATTAGAATTTTTTTCTTTCAACTACTTTGGAAAGGCATAAATGACAAACACATTTAAAAGCTAAATGTCCACCAATCAGTGTACTTTCAGATACTGACTGTGAAACTCTCTATGCTTTAAACATTTCCAATGCTATTTAGTGTTTCTTCCCTTTTTGTTTTTTACATTATGTTTTATTTAATAGTAAAGGAACTTAACATATGCTGCACACACTTAGGAAGTGTCTTCTTAGGCTTAGGCTCATTGGACTAATGAAATAGTCATTCATTTTAGACATGGGTTTAATTTTGGCTATTGTGATTTGTGAACTTACAGAATACTTTGTTTCATATATTCATCTTTTCCTGTCATGCCCAAGAAACTTCTCTTACTACAAAAAGAAATGGACAGCAGTGGCCATGACCATAGAATTTTTGGTTTTGCCATTTAATACCTCATCCAGAAGTGGTGGCTAGAAAGAACAGTAAAAATATGTCCCAATGAAAACTCAATAGTGGTGTTGGTTGAACTGAGATGCTGTCTTATAGAATGTGGGCTATTGGTTAAAGAAGCGACCTGTACTTAAGGCTGTTCTGTACGTAAGGCTGTCCTGTACCTGATGTTGTCTTCCTCATGTCAGAATACAGGTACAAAATCACAAGAGAAGTAGGAGTGAAACACCTTTGATATTAAATCTATGAAATTATTCTGTGATTCTTTTATCTGACACAGGAATATAGATAACTAAGGGTTTAGGTCTTCATTTTCAAGGAATAGAGTTTTTGCAGGAAACACATCAAAATTCCATTGATCCAAAGTTAAGACAGTCACCTGACCATTTCGAGCTCATTATGTCAATGAACCAATAAGTGAAGAGGGTAACAGAGATAATTGCTCGTGATTATAAAGGGTAAAATTAGTTTTGCTACGTAATTCACTTTATGGAAAACACAAGGGGTTCCCTGGGGTGTTTATTCCTCCCATATCCAATTATAAAAGTTAATAGAAAACGAGTCACCAGAGATTCCAAGTCTCCTGTTATTGCCACGTGAACAATCATAACTAGTTAAGCTGCTAGTTTGAGGGAACTGCAATGGCCAATAAGGAAGTTAGAAGTATCAACTACAACTTTGATGAAATTTATAGAACAAAGAGGACTATACCATCTCTGAATATAATATATATACAAATATATGCATATATATAGTCATAGTAATATATTTGAACTCCCCTTTTCTTCACTTTGTTCTCTTACTATGTCATCTAAAGATCATTGTTAGTATTGATACCATTGATTCTATAACTAATAGTAGCAGTATTGTTGTTGCTCGGTGATGGAGACAGAGCACTTGTTAGAATTCTGTGTCTATGTTTTTGGGGATAAGGGTGGGTATATTTTTGTACAAAGGTGTGTTTTGAATGTGAAATATCCTCCATTGGCTCACATGTTCCACCATTTGGTCCCCAAATGATGGCACAGTTTGTGAAGACTGTGGAACTTTTAGGAGATGGGTTGTCACCTTAGGAAGTGGACCACTAAGTGGGGGCCTTGAGGTGTGATCAGAGAGTTTATTGCTCCCACTGCCGTGACCTCCAAGCTTTCTGCAGTGGCTTCCCCACCTTGATGGGTTCTATCCTTCTATAACTTTAAGATACAGTAAACTCTTACTTCTTTAAGTTGTCAACAGTAGAAAGAAGCAAGACAACAATCTAGTTGCTTCCTATTGGAAAGAAGCATGAAGGCATCCAAATAAGTGCTTGTAAAAGCTGAGTGTCTGTGTGACAACCCATGCCTATTTTTCAATTCTTGTCTCTGGTCCAAATCTCTTCTTCTACACTCATATTTGTGATGTTGGGGTAGGAGCCAGTGGTGTCCTTCAGCTTACTCACAGCAGCACACTGGAGGTAATTGTTAATTTTGCAGTCATTTTTAAGTCATTCAAAATCATCATTATTTTACAACATCACACAAACAAATTATATTAAAATATGAAGAAAGTGAATACTCAAAGCATCACTACTTACTACATTTTACTATTATCTACTTTGAGGGCTTTGCATCAAGTTCATCAGTTTTGTATCAAGAACACAACTATACACAAATTCTTATTTTTGTTAATATTAGAGTAGCTATAATAAAAATATTGACGCCATAAAAATAATGTGTTTCTGTTATGGAATCTGGTTAAAACTCTAAATTGTACCTTTGTCATTTACCAGTCTTAACAAAATCTGTGAGTAGATACAATAGACTAAGGCATATTTGTATTTATCACTTGATCATCCTTGACCCATTCATCATTCAATAAATGAGTTGTTTAATTGCCATAACTATGTACTTACTAGAGATTTGTTTGCTGTCCTTTCTAAGTTTTGTTGTATAATGATGAGATAGGATATGTGAAATTAGTTCAATTTTTCTCAGTAGAGTAAGGCTTGTTTTGTGTCCCAGGATGCAGTCTATTATCTAGATGCTTCCATGAGCTGCTAAGTAAAGTGAATATTCTCGGCATTTGGGTGGAAGTAGTTTTAGTTTGAGATCAGTTGTGTCTGATATTAGTGTGGCAATTCCTGCTGGCTTCTTGCTTCCTGGTCTTGTTTGCTTGGAATATTTTTTGCAATTCTGTTACTCTAAGGTTACTATTGGAAGGTGGGAGTTGATTGTAGTCTTTTTTTTTTAATGACTGTTTTCTGTTTGTTTCTGCTCGAGTTCTCAGTCCTGGTTTGCATTTCGTTAATTATAGCTTCATCTGTTCTTTTTCTAGAATCTCACAGCTGTGCATATTTCTTTCTTCAGCTTGAAATATTGCTTTCAGTGTTCTCTTTAGTTTTGTTCTGGTTTACATGAAATCTTTAAGCTGTTTGTATCATGAAAAGCTTTTCAATCTCCTTCCACTATGGTAGATAGTTTTTCTGGGTATAATAGTCTAGGTGGGCAATTGTGATCTTTCAGAACTTGAAGTGCATTGCTCCAGGCCCTCCTGGCCTTCTTTCAGAGTTTCCACTGAGAACCCATCTAATACTTGATGAGTTTCCTTTATCTGTGACTTGAGTTTGTTTTCTTGAATTTTTGATTATTTTTCTTTGTTCGGTCTACTTAGTTTTTGTTTTGTTTTGTTTTTCAACTATCATATGCTGTGTTGATTTTCTTGTCTGTTTGGTGATATTTTTGTGTGTACGTTTCTTATCCTTAATTTGGAGAAGTTTTCTTCTATGATCTTCTATGATCTATGCCACTGACTTGGATTTCTCCTCATCTATTCCTAAAATTCAAATATTTGGTCTTTTTCTAGTGTCACAGATTTCCTGTGTTTAATAAGAAATTATATTCTTTGCTTGGCCACCAGTAAGTAAATCTCCTCATGTTTGAAAGTTAACTATTCTTGTCAATAAAAGACTTTCACTTTGGCTTCAGTGGTGCCTTCTAGTTTTGGTTTCTTTCACATTATCAATACCATACTAGATTTGTAAGAGCAATGTGCTAAACACTTTAAGGTCTGAGTGGAAAATGTGCCTAACTCCTACTGGGTACTTTTTTTTAACTTTGACTCAAATATTTAGTATTTAAACCTACTAAAGCTATTTTGACAGTTCTTATCAAAATTGAATATTTAATCATGGATTATGTATTTTTCAGTGTAATATGATATCTAATATATGGCATTTGATGAAAATACATGTTAAACATACTCCCATCATAGACTTCCAATTTCTTCTGGTACTTTCTGTGTTTCTTCACATCCTGACATTATGCTTTAAATCCATGGAAGTAGCCTATCTGCAAATAATCATAAATAATGTTGCCTCTTGAGTTGTTTATTGCTCTGTGCATACATAAAATAGAGCCTGTGAGTGCCTCTCCTTGTTTGTTTGAAATTCTATTAAAAATAATTCCAATGGGTTACCAATATTGAGAGACTCACAGGAATTGCATAACCAATTTTTCATTAGAGCATATTTAAAATTCCTGATAATTGGATCATATGCCCACTCAGTAGCACAGTCACGTCATTATTAGTGTGAATTATAACATGGAAAAGTCTTTATTTATTTTTAGTAAGATTTATACCTAGTTAGAGAAGACCTTTGTGAATTTACCTATTAATTAGCAATAATACAAAACTATTAATAAGCCTCCATGTTGCCACATAATGCCTTGCCCATATTAGGTTGATTTACAATTTATTTTTGTATCTTTTATAAACAATATGTTAGTGTTTAAATACATAGAACCTAGTGTGTGCATAGATGTGGTGCTTTGAACAGGTATGGCCCCCATAGACTCATGTGTTCGAATGCTTGACCCACAGGGATTGGCATTATTAGGAGGTGTGACTTTGTTGCAGTAGATGTGGCCTTGTTGGGGGAAGTGTGTCAGCGTAGGGGTGGGCTTTAAGGTCTCATGCCCTCAAGCTACACCCAATGTGGCACTCAGTTCTCCTTCTGCCGCCTGTAGATCAAGATATAGAACTTTCAGCTCCAACTCCAGCACTATGTCTGCCTGCATGCTGCCCTGCTTTTCACCATGATGAGAATGGACTAAACCTCTGAAACTGTAAGCAAGCCCAAACTAAATGTTTTCCTTTATAAGAGTTGTCGTGGTCCTGATGTCTCTTCACAGCAATAGAAACCCTAACTAAGACAATTGATGCCTCCTTTTTGTTCACATTACTAACATCTGTTATGTTTGCTCAACTAAAACTGCTAACAAGAATTGCTAATCTTCAACATTTTATAAATGACAACAGGTAAACATAATGTAAATATATTCTTCACAGAAACAAAAAGGCAGCTTTAAACCATAGCCAGAAATTGTAAATACATAATGTAATTCACTCTCCCTTTCCGTACACTCTGCTTTGCAGCACTGTTTTCCACCTTCTGGAGAATGGAGCTTTCTTCATGTGATGGATACTAACTGACATTAGGATAATTTAGTTCTCCTCTTCAAAGGGATCTGAAAAAGAGATCACTCTGTTTGCACAACATTCTATCATGACCAGCAATGAAATTTTAACTCTCTAAAAAGAAAAGGGATTATCATCTGCAATGGAAGTAGACCAGCACAGAAGTGGTTAAAGGCCTATATCTGATATAAGAGAAGAGCATAAAAATCAATGAGGTTTTAACATTACAGTGAGAGTGAGGGTGGCAGGGAATAAAATTAAACTAGGCTAACTGAATAACACAGTGTCCTGCTCTATTTGTATTTACATAAAATACCTAGACATTTTCCAGGCATATTCAGTTAATTTTACTATGCTTAATTTAGGGTCCATCACAAAATGATTTATTCATAGATGTTTTAATAACATAAGGAAAATATAGAATACTGTGAAATGGTAACCCATTGTCTTCAGCCTTGATATTTTTTAATATAAACTATTCTAACATTCATAGAATAGCTGTTTTTCATTGCCAATATTTTAACCATGACACTTTTTGAAAAATCTAGGTAGTTTAAAAAGCATTACATTTTAAAGTAAGTTAAACGCCATATACTATATAACTTATCATTTGCTGAATTTGTTCTTTCTGTTATACAGTACTCTATAAAAGCGAACGTGTCACCCACAACCAAAACCTCCCAGCTTTATCACCCTCAGAAAAGTTTGCTCATGTCCTAATTATAGAAAATCCTCCCTCCACAAACTTCAGGTGCTCAGAGTAAACATTTTAAAATGTTATCATTGCAGAAGTTCAATAGGCATCATTTGAGTCTAGTTTCTCTTAATTAATATAATGTAATTGAAATTGATCCATATGGTAACCTGTATGATTTATTTTTTAATTTACTGACCAAATAGTTTACTGGGTGGATGTACCATGACAGGTAGGGTAATTTATCAGTAGATGGCGATTTGGTGAATTTCTTCAGCTTAGAGTTATTTTGGTTTTAGTCTTCAGACATAGACTGATAGCCTTCGTAGGCCTTGAGTTAATGCTAGAGCCACACCATCAGCTCCCCTGGTTGTCAGCCCTCTGGGTTCAGGGCAGAATAACACCACTGGTTCTGCTAAGTCTATAGTTTGCTACTGAGTTCTTTGGGATTATCTACCTTCCCCATCATGTGAAGAAGACATTTATAATCTCTCTCTCTCTCTCTCTCTCTCTCTCTCTCTCTCTCTCTCTCTCTCTCCACACACACACACACACACACACACACACACACACACACACACACTTGTTCTTTATCACTGAAGAAGCATGACTAATAAGGATTTGGGTGTCCAAAGTGGTTCTAGATGAACAGATATCAAATATGAGTTTTTAAATTATTGGGGTGATTTTTAAATTGTGTTACAACATAATCAGATTAAAAGAGGAGCACTCTATTTCCAGTAGGGGAGAAGGTACTATTGGTCCATGGTGTTATCTGGAAAAATAATCATTCAAAGGTACTAACATTAAAAGCCCAGCAATTATAGTATCAGTCAGTCAAGTATAGGAAACCAAGAATACCTGAGTAGCATATGGAACTTACAAATATTAATTAGTTTATCTGGTTAAGCTTACTATTTCTGGACAAAGAACAAAAATAGAACGAGATAAAAATGTTCAATTTTTATGCCAGGATCTATGTTTCCTTAAGTATAAAAAATATGTCTTCTCAATGACAATTAGCCTTCATAATATCCCAAGGTGCTATACAATCTAACAATAGAGAAAAAATAATTAATAGTCCTATCTATTCCTATCCAACTGTAAAGCCTATGGGCCACATAATAATTGCCTTGAAAAATAGCCCCAATGATGCAATAGTGGGACTTTTATCTTGGGAGTAACCAATAGCCATCTAATTAGATTTAAAGCTTAATCAATAGAAGGAAATTTATGCCTGGCAATGTAAACCTAACCAACCCTGCATTATGGGGGAGGGCATCGATCCTAAAAGAGAGTCTACTACTGCTGTTTTCCTAAACCAATATAATTACTATTTTCTTAGTAGTAGTTATACTTAAACACAGAAAAGTATAGTTCTCACTCTTCACCAAAACAACTTTTTTTCCAGGTGAAGTTTATTATAAAGACAAACCACTCATCCAAATGACTGTGGCATACTGACAACACATTGGTGCATCTACAACATGGCCACTACATCTAATGCTGGAGGAAAATCAAGAAAGAGGAGTTGGGGAGATTTGTAAGAGTTAGAAGGGGAGGACATCTCCCAGTAGATAGTATCTCGTAAACGCAATAGGGAAGCTGGACCTATGAATTCCCAACATATGGTTATTTAAACTATACTTGAGTAATGACTTCAGGTGCCGTGAAAATGTAGATAGTTAATATTTCACTATGTCCCACTTCTAGATGAAGAACTCTGGGCACTCAAAGGCTGCTAAAAGAAGGGGACTCATTTTTCTCCAGGGATGAGGTCCTCATAGGTTCTCCAAACTCAAGTGGCCAGCTCGAAACACATATATGGACAACAGCACAAAATAGACTCAATAGTAGGTAACACACATATATGCCCACATGCGCGCTCGCTCACACACACACACACACACACACACACACACACACACACATACACACACACAAAACATTAAAAATTGGAGAAAAAGAAATAATGAATTCAAAATGGAATTGGGGAGGTCACAGGAGCTGGAGGGAGATGAGTGAGAGATACAAATGATATAGAGTAATCACATGAGTATAAAATTATAAAAAAATTAAATTAAAAAGAAAGTATCTGAGTATCTGAGAAAGATCGTTATCCCCTTGTCATTATATAGTCAAGTTTTATCCCCTAAACAGAACTTGGAAACACTTTATTGAAAACTATTGAAGGCTACATTCATGAGGTATAGTGATGCATGGTTTTCTTTTTCAGCTTTTTTTTCAGACAATAATGATTCATAAAATTTGTTGGGAGACATTCATTCTTATTCTATTTTCTGTGTGGACTCCACAACTGTTTCTTTCTTCACTTCACAATATTTTATTAAGTAGTGAACCCGTTAACTTTGATGAAAAAAAAAACCTAAAAGTTTTGTTGCTCATAGTTTATTAAAATTCTTAGAATTATCTGTTTCCTCCTGAGTGAAATTGGAAAGTTTGTGACTTTTAGTGAAATTATTCATTCATTTTACTTTAGAGGCATAAAGTTATCAGTTTTATTGTGTTTGTTGTGTGTATGTATGTGCATGCGTGTGTGCATGTGTACGTGTATGTATGTGTGCATGTATGTATATGTGTGTTTATCGTGTGTATGTGTGTGAATTCGTGTGTGTATGTGTGTGTGTGTGTATGTGTGTGTGTGTGTGTGTGTGTGTGTGTGTGTATGCTTCAGTTCTTCCTACTCATCCTGAGGTTGGTAATCTACATGCTTTTCCCCTCTCTTAATCAGCACAGAACTAACACTAGCACTAAACTAACTTGGAACATTTTTTTCCTAATAGTGTCAGATTTCTAGTCTATTTTCCATATTTTTTTGAAAAGTTGCTAGCCACTATTCCTTTAAAATGTCAATTCTCAACTCTTCTGTCTTTCTCCTCATTCTAAGAATCCAATTACCTTTACATTACAATTTTTATTATTACCCATAGGTCTCATGTCTCTAGGATGCCTTCTTTCCTAGTGGTTTTGTAATAATTATTTTTAATTTTTGAATGTATCTGTGTGAGTAATCAGTGTGAATGCAAGCACAAGATTAAGCCTGCCAACATGCTGACATGGAGGGAGAGCTCCTGAGCTGCCGACATTAACAGAAGAACTGTGGAGGTCAATGGCTTCTGAAGAAAAGAGAGTCAATTTTAAGTATGTGGATACTGGTAGGTTGGCCAGATGCCATTGGATGGCCCCACACCCAGGATATGTGCACAGAACAAACTGAACTCAGTAGGTTATTTTGAAATGTAGGAAACAAAATTAAGGAGTACAAAAGTCTATTGGATCTTGGAATAGTTATGGGGATGGTAGCTGGGGTTGAATGTGATCAAATACATTGTATTGGGAGAGCCCACGACTGACTCAGTTTCCCAGTGTGAATCTGAAGTCTATTCTGAGTCAATAGAGTTCAAGCTTGCTTGCTCCAGAGCTGTGAGAATGTCCTGATTAGCCCACAGAGTCTCCTTGAAGGGCTGTGAGAAAGTCCTGATTAGCCCACAGGAAGGAACACATTATCTAGCTAGACACAGGCTGCTGATGCTAGCTGGAGGTACATTGAGATAGAAAATGAAATTGGCTGCTCCTTGACACAAGGCAGGACAGATAGTGGTTGAATGCCTGTGCTGTGCATTGTTCTACCTCTGTCCTTCAAAACTGTATATAAGCTGGCTATGAAATAAACTCGGGACTGTCCAGCATTGACTGGCAGACCTCTCAACTCTTTTCTGTCTTTTTCATTGTCTCTACAATCCCCGCACGCCTCTACCCAGCTCCCCAGCTGACTGTTGGCAGGCTTCAACATTTTATGAAGTTCTCAAATAATTAATAAAATATTTCAAAACTCTTTATTTGATACTTTTATTATTCCACCTGCTCCAGTCCCTCATCCAGTCATACGTATTCATGCATCCACTCTGCTATCTTCTTTAATGCATTAAAATTGTATTTGATTATCCTTCTTAGAGATTTTCAACATCTGGCTCATACTGGGTTGGACTTGTCATGTGGTTATTCCTGAGTAATGCTTTCTTTGTTCTTGCTTTTATTTTGCTTTATAATTTGTGATGACAAACGACCGAATAACCGAAAATAAATAAGACAAACGAGCACATTTACAAATGGCAAGGTCGCCCGTCTTTCCTCCCGGCTCTGTCCTACTGCTGCAGATCTCTCAGGAGTACATACACTCACAAGCCTATTGACGTTTAATGCATTTAGGAAAGTCTGTGTTTTCCTGAATATGGGGATGTTGTTTTCTCAGTAATCCTTCCTTCAATTAGTGTATTAGCAAAACGTGCCTGATGTGGATGGCATGACTTGTGTTATGGGGGTTTAATGCCTCCTTTTTCCCTTGCAGAGACACAATGGCCATGACCATTAGAATGTTACACCTCTCTCAGAGCTAGACTTATTTTTTTCCATCTGTTTATATAAAAAAAAAATCTTCATTTTTAGTATGGGCAGTAAAGATGATCTTGTTTAATTGTTGGCTGTAATTACTTCTTTGTTTTTGAAATGATGGTATTTTAGTTTGTTTTTTTTTTTTCCTATAAAGAAATTGGAATCCCAGAATATTTGGTCAAGCCTGACCAATAAGAAATATATTTTCAGCATTCTCCCACAGTCTCCAAACTTTCAGCTCCTGGTAAGGTCTATGCTATGGAGCAGAACGTGTCTTGCAAATGCATGTAAGTCACACTCTGTTTCGGCCCATCCCCCTCATTTATGTGTGTATTGGGAAAGTGTTATGCTTTTAATTGCAGGGTAGATTTCGCTTCAGAATTTCATTTAAAATGCTAGCTGAATGTCCGTCATTTTCATCTAACCTCTGGGGTGTATCTCTCCTTCCTGCACTGTGTATCAAGTAAGGCAGTGTTTATGGGCAACACTGGCTCTTGGAGCTTCTCACCTTTCTTTAAGTTTTTGAAGATTTGTTTTCCTACAGCATCTCCATATGATTCAAGTATTATATGACTTTGTAATTATTGTCACCATAAAGGCAATGTTCTTTCTAATATTCTGTATTCAAAGCAGAGCCAGAAGCCCACTCATTAATTTTTAATACTCCCCAAAATGACATTTAGCATCTAGAAACTAGAGAATAAAATCTTATGTAAAGATTTGCAAAGGGTAGGCTCTGTTCTTCTGTCAACCCATTAGAACAAAAGGAAACAAAATATGAACTACCTTTTGTGAAGTCTCTAGTGGCTGGTATTAAATCTAGAAATTCATATTCAGTGACACATGAGGCAAATAACCTTATATTTAAAAAAAATCAGCTCTCCAACAATATAGGAAAGAAATGATATCAGTTTTATTTCACAGCTTCCTACTAACTGGCTTCTGGTTCCTTCTCTACATTCTGCTTCCCCTTGCATTATGAGTGCTCATGTGTGACTAAATTTTATTACTTTAAAATTTGACTATCAAGATCATGATGGGGAAACATACAGAGACAACCAAACCAAACTGGTGGGAACTCATGAACTGTGGACCAATAGCTAGCTGTAGACCTTCCCCGGACTGGTCTAGGCCCTCTGTATAGGCAAGACAGTTGTGTAGCTTGATCTGCTTAAGTGGCCCCCTGGCAGTAAGATCAGGATCCATCCCGGATGCATGAGCTGGCTTTTTGGAACCCACTGCCTGTGATGGGACCCCTTACACAGCCTTGATGCAGGGAGAGTGGCTTGGATCTGCCTCCGCTGAATGTACCAGGCTCTGCTGACAAGGAAGGCCTTGCCTGCCTTGGAAGAGGTGGGAATGGGGGAGTGGGTTGGTGGGAAAGGCTGGGTGACAGGAGGAGGGAGGAGAGGGGGATCTGTGGTTGGTATGTAAAATTAAGAGAAAATTCCCTAATAATTAAAAAAAGAAAAATGAAAAAAATTGTCTATATTATTTTAAAGGGATAAATTCAAAAGCCTACTTTATTACATGATGACTATTGTTAATACTAATATATGTTTGAAAATTACTGGGATTTTTTTTTTAGTTTTTTATTAATTGAAATCAAGTTATTCTCTCATACAATACATCCTGACCACAATTCCCCCTCCCTCTACTCCTCCCAGAACCTCCCCCACCTTACCTTTCCCCTAGATCCACTCCCCACTGCTTCCCCTCAGAAAAGAGCAGCCTTCAAAGAGAGGACAGACAAACATGATAAAACAAAATACAACAAGACAAGGCAAAATCCTTCACACCAAGGCTGGACAGGGTAACCTGATAGGATGAAAAGAGTCTCAAGAGTAGGTAAAAGAGTCAGAGACACACCTGTCCCATAATTAGAAGTCCCTCAAAAGCACCAAATTAACAGCCATAACGTAGACACAGAGGACTGGGTGCAGACCCATGGAAGCCCAGAACTTGCCCCGTAGTCTCTGTGAATCCATATGAGCCCTGCTTAGTTGATTCAGTGGGCCATGTTTTCCTGGTGTCCTCCATCCCCTCTGACCCCTACAATCTTTCCTCCTCTCTTCTGTAGGATTCCCCAGTCTCTCAAGGAAAGGGCTCAATGAAGACCTTCAGTTTAGACTCTCGCTCCACATAATGTCTAACTGTGGGTATCTGCATCTGTTTCCACCTGCTTCAGGAGGAAGCTCCTTAGGTGTGGACTGGACAAGGCAGTGATCTGTGAGTATAGCAGAATATCATTAGAAATCATTTCATTGACTTTTTTTTTGGCCCATTGTGTTTGGTTCTGCGTTAGGTCACTTGTCTATTCAGTCTCCATTCTCTGGCCATGTATTTAAAAAATTTTGACACAAAAACAATATCTATGGGGTAGTATAAGTCATATCTTAATTGGTTTCATTTAGTCATTTCAGAATGCACACACATAACAAAACATGGTGTTACACACTGTGTATACATACAGACATTTTAACTAAAATTTTATACTTACAAACTTTATATATATATATATATATATATATATATATATATATATATATATATATATATAAACTTTTCTGTTGCTGCAAGAAAATGCTGCAACAAAAAAGCAACTCAGAGGAGCAAAGGTTTTATTTTGGTTTTCATTTCCAGAAAAGATACAGTCCAGCATGGCCAGGAAGGCCTGGCAATCTGGAAGTCGAGAAATCGCATTTCATCCACTCACAGACAGTCTAGAGCAAGAATGGGAGGTGGGCCCAGACTATAAAACTTCAGAGCTTGCCCCGAGTTATATAATCCCTAGATCAAGATTCCCCTTCCTAAAGATGATAGAACAAACCTTCCAAATCTATGCCACCACCTGGGGAAAACATATTCAAATACATATCAAAAGTGGATTTTCTTCTTTTAATGATGTGGGGCATTTAAAATTCAAATTCCAAGTAGCTGCTATTGTAGCTTTGCCTCTGTTGGGTTTTTCTTCTTCTTCTTCTTCTTCTTCTTCTTCTTCTTCTTCTTCTTCTTCTTCTCCTCCTCCTCCTCCTCCTCCTCCTCCTCCTCCTCCTCCTCCTCTTCCTTCTTCTTCTAGAGGAAAGTCAAATGCTGATAACCTATGCTTTTTTGATCAAATAAATT
Source organism: Peromyscus eremicus (assembly GCF_949786415.1). NCBI lineage: Eukaryota > Metazoa > Chordata > Mammalia > Rodentia > Cricetidae > Peromyscus > Peromyscus eremicus. Next base: position 12,212,569 of record NC_081437.1, on the reverse strand, counting down.
AAATTACCAACACATTATATTCCCCAGATGGGCACTTGTATATCCTGTAACACTCCCAACATCATATGATACAATAGACTTGAGGGTGTGGGAATCAGATAAGGATGTACATGGAGCATTTGGTAGGCAATACCAAATAAACTTAAGTACATAATTCTCGATTTCAGTGGAAAACCATCTACTCCACAGAAGAAAGTTACGTTTTAATTGAAATGTGTACCACTGAGCCCCAGAGAAGACTGGGAGTCTGGATTCAGTGAGAACTGCATTTTCAGCTGCATATCAGGAGCCATCTGAGCAAATCCACAGAGTTTCATCAGAAGCCAGCACAGTAACAAACCACTGTAGATAGTGGATAATGTCAGTCAACCTTCTACCCTGATCATACAGTGTAACAAGAAACATACAGAATAACACACAAAAAAAATACATACCTTATACAGTACAACAAGAAACCAAGAGATATCAGTACCTTGAAACAACCAACATTTGTTTTTACTAATCATGAACTTTCCAGTAGACTAGGTAACTAGCTCTGCTTGCAGTAACATTCATTTTCAGATCAGTAGCTTACTCCTCTGGAAAGGAGATTAATGAAAGTTAAAGAGAAAGTGGGGACAGATGGAGCCACACAATACCTCCGAAAGCATGAGCTCATGACTGGCATCCTGTCATCCCAGCTTCTTGTTCACTTGCCAAATAGCTGAATCCAAGAACAATGAGACAGGAATGCACAGCTTGTGGGGAAAGGAGCCTTAAAAACATTGAGAGAGAATATAAAAAAAAATAAATTGAACAAATAAGTATCTCTTGGTCATTTGCAACTGGGATAAACTGAACTTGCATTTCCCAGGTCAGTCTCTTTGTTTGAATCAACATTTTTCTTATAGTAACCACTTTATATCTTCCTAAGAAAATTCTCCATGACAGAGGCCAGGAGGATATACACTTGTCCCAATTCATAGATAAGTCAGTGTGATGTAGACGACTTCTCGGAGACTAGATAACTGCCACAACCAGGGATAGCTCTGAGAATTAATTACATTTGTAACTTCTTCCAAAACAAAAGATGTGCATATCTCATTGCCACAAAAGGAATGAAAATATTTGACTATGAGAACTGAATGTAAGCTAAGACACAGGCAGTGACACACGGCACTTTCTTTATGTGTCCTCTTGGGTTTTGATGATGGTTAATCTTAATTGTCATTTTTGTTAGACATGGAATCATCTGGGATACATGCCTCTGGGAACACTTGTGGAAGATTACCTTGATTAGAATGAATGAGACAGGAAGAACTTTCCACTCTGTGTGGCACTCTCATTTGGGCTCAGATCCTGGAATGTAGACAAAGGAAAATATGAACTGAGTACAGTGTTCATTGCTCTCTGCTTCCTGATTGGGGGGCGTGACTGGCTCTCTCAAGCTCCAGCTGCTGCATTTTCTTCACTGTGGGAAGACTTTAACCTGAAACCATGAAATGAGCCCATTCTCTCCATTTGGTTGCTTTTATCACAGCATTTAGAAAAAGAAACCAGGGTGCTTCTGGTCATTTTCTTTTTTCTCCCTGGAACTGTGGACATTTGCTTCATTCCAGACACTGTTAGAAGCAATTTGATGCAGGCCTGCTTAGTTCTAAAAGTCTACGGACAAGCTATCAGCAGCCTCTGGATTCTTCTCACTACTTCCAGACTTTGATATTTTTTTTTTTTCAAAACAGTACTTTACTTAATTTTGACGGCTGGAATAGTAAAATGTTGATCAGGCATAGGCAGGAGATGGAAGGAACAAATGAATTTAGTATCCTTTCCATCCTTTTATCTTGAGCACTGTTAGAAGACACTGTTTTTTCCCTTCATACCTCCTGGCAGGAGACATCCTACTGGACTTTGTGGAGGTCTATCTCTACTGCTCTACTGGCAAGTGCTGCTAGTGGTGAAAGGCAGCTAGCATAATGCTTAATGCTTTGTTCTTCTCTCATCCCTTCTTTTTTCTGCTTCTTTGTGTTAGAATTATATCTTTAAAGAAATTATTAACAATCAACCCTTAGCTCCAATACCTTAGTGTTGTTGAATATTATCTTAAGATTTGTTATATCCCCTTATGTTGTGGAGTACTGTTTAATTGTGCAAAGATGTGTTGCATTATTTTATGTTGCCTTTGTTTAACTCAGTAAAGCTGTGTTACGGTGCCTGTCTAAAACACCTGATTGGTCTAACAAAGAGCTGAGTGGTCAACAGTTAGGCAGGAGAGAAGGATAGGCAGGACTGCCCAGCAGAGAAAATAAATAGGAGGAGAAATCTAAGCTCAAGAGAAGAGAGAAGAGGAGGAGGAGTGAGAAAAGGAGGAGAGGAGGATGCCAGAGGCCAGCCACACAACCAGCCATGGGGTAAAAAGGGAAGAAAGATATATAGAATAAAGAAAGGTAAAAAAGGTATAACATAAAGAGAAACAAGGATAATTTAAGTTAGAATAGATGGCAAAAAACAAGCCAAGCTAAGGCCGGGCATTCATAAGTAAGAATAAGTCTCCATGTATTTATTTGGGAGCTGAGTGGTGGGCCCTAAAAAAGTTAAAACAAAAACTACACCTTAGCTTCTGTTTCTACACACACAGAGATGTGCACACATGCACAATATACACACATACACACAATGCACACATCACACACAACAGGCACACACATGCACACAACACACAGATATCTTCCTTCTGAGATACCTATTTTATAGCTTACAAAATTAAAACTCAACTATTACCAGCACCCTTTGCATTTTCCATAAGTTGTTGAAGGGCATATCTAACAGGGAAGGGAAAATAATAGCCACATCTTCTGAAAGAAAAGTGAATATTGGTGAGAAAGAATAGAATATTTCAGATAAGGTATATAAAATAATTATTTTCCCCAAACATCATCACTTTTATTGTTCTGCAATAGAAATTTGTTCCTCTGCATTTACAATATATCATTTCAAATAAATTTGTGCTTTTATAAAATACTGTTAATTCCTGTTGAACTGTTCTGTATGCATCAATGATGCAAGTGAATAGAAAAATTATTAGATAATCTAGTTATTATAAACATATATATGGATAGATAGATAGATAGATAGATAGATAGATAGATAGATAGATAGATTGTGGGTGAGAGAGATAGAAAGAGAGAGAATACAAAGTTCTTTCTACGTTAGTTCTGAAAAGGTGTTTTTTTCTTGTTTACATTGGGCCTAATTACACAAAAATGAATATTTACATAGCATCAATCAACTGTTTAAACAAATTAGTTTTTGACTGTCAAAGATAATAGAATGCCTTCTTCTAACTTCAGTCCTGGCAAAGGACTTCATATGGGGACTTACCAAGTACTACAGGAGCAGCAGAAAATTGTGAGCATCTGTCAAGATGTTCAGATCAGGTGACCTTACCTGCTTTGATTGATCTCTGAATTGAATTTTAGTAATTTTGTCACATAGTTTCATTGCAATATTTATTTATTTGAGCAAATTTTGCTATGTAGCCCAGGCTAGCCTCATATCAAAGATCATCCAGTCTCAGCCTCCAAACTTCTGGAATAATTAACAGTGTGCAACACCATACCTCAGCTCCTTGTGTTATTTAAATGACATAGCACAACTAAATTACTTAAAGGACCTCTTAGAACAATTGCTTTCTTACTCACTGAACACAATACTCTACCACTTATTATTATAAAGATACCCAAAGATGATTCATAGAACAAAATGTCCCAAAGTCTTCAGTCTGTGTAGTTATTCATAAAACAACACTTTAAGAAGCAACATACATAAAATTATAAACAGATGCTCAAAATGGTGAGAGAGAGAGAGAGAGAGAGAGAGAGAGAGAGAGAGAGAAAGAGAGAGAGAGAGAGCGCTTTACTTTGAGTACATATAGTTAGAGCTTTTTACCCCACCAAAATTTATTTTCCATGGAGGCTTTCCATATAATAAGGCATCTATGACTTACAATGCTACTGTCTAGCACCAAATCCTGGCTCCATCACTCCCTGGCTGTAAAGCTTTCCAGCTAGAGAACCTAAGATTGTATGTCTTCTAAAGTTAAATAATATTTCAAGCATCCTGCTCAGAACCACTCAAAAACCTCCTGGCATAATTTTCTGCACACTGGATATGTAAAAGTAAAGTCTATTTGTAGAATTAACTCATAGATAAAAATTGTGCGCTTGACCCCTCTTCCAAAAAACAGTCTCACGTCATTAGTGAAGGAAGGATAAAGCAGTGGTTATGAAGACAAAGTTGCCTGGATTTTGTGGGACCATAGACATTTGAAGGAGTCTCTCAGTGGGAGCTCAGTCTCTGTTCCACAGGCAGCGCAAATGTACTCAGAGCTGGGAGACAGAAGTATCCATCAGCTCTCCCAAGGGAGGCCAGAAGTACTATCCTTCAGTTAGCCATGAGAGTGGACACAGAACTACCTTTGCCAGTCATTTCTACAACGTAGCTCTGTGATTGTTTCCAGAACTTTCTGAGAGGTAATCTCTGCAAGCTACATTACCATCTGCAATAAATTCCATAGGACTAAACCCTGACCATTAAAGAAGCTATAATAGTTAACATTTCAGGGTTAAGTAAGATTAAATAGAGAAACTGCTTAAATCATTGGCCCCAAAACATCTCCCATCCATTATTGGTACCTAAATAAATTCCAGATCAATTTAATATTATAGCACAAATATAAGAGAATAATATTATAATATGAAGATTAATATCCACTTAATTTTCATGTACTAGAAATGAGCTTAAGTATAATAGACATTAAAAGAGTCACAAATTACACTACAGAATCATTTGTCATATATTTTCTGAATATTTTTTCATTTTTCCACAGTTTCACACCCTTTGTAGTAAAATTTAGTTATTTTCACCTATTCCTCCTCTCTCATTCCCCTCTCTCTCCCCCTAGAACTCTTTCTCTTCAACAAGTCCCTGATCTTCCTTTGTGTCTTCATTTTGTCTGTGGCCCACTGAGGTTCATTGTAGCCCAAGTGAAAGAGTGCTTGCCTCATATCTGTGATGAGTCAATGAGTTCAATGCTTAGTACTGCCAGAGAAACAAAATGTGCATTGTATGTATGTAGAGAGGTATATAAAATGCATAACAAGCTTCCAGGGGTCCACTAACAGACAATACAAATAATTTCATCAGCAATAACATTACATAGTGCCTGTAGTCACTTGCTGTGGCTAAGGGGTTGTTCCTCTGAGCGAGACTTGCTCACCAGTGTGTCAGGATTGAGAAGTCTACTTTAGGAAACGTGACCTCATGAAGGGTAGTTGGTCAGGTCATGAAGTGCCTTTGGAAGAGATTAATATCAGTCTTTTGGAGACGTTACAGAAGGGAAATTGTGATCTCTTCTTTCCTCCCTGGCTGGATTCTGTCTTAACTGTGTGATCCTCTCTTTAATCAGCTGGTTCCATTTTCACTCCTCTGCTCTGTGGCAATGCAATCATGGTTCCCTCCTCCACAGGGCGCATCAGTGCCATGCTGTTTGGGCCTTCTAACTGTCAGAATCCTGAGCCCCACCCCCCCAAAAAAAGCCTCTTTACCTTTAACATATATTAGTTATATATTAAATTTAATATATAGTTATATATTAATTATCACAGTAATAATAGCAATTATCAACAAAATACCATTGTAAAATGGTACACATTCATTAATCTCATTTCCATAAGTTATATATTTTCCTACTAAAATATGAATTATCGTACACAATTGAGATAGGATGGGACCAGTGTATGAGAACAAACAGCTCGAAAATTCTGGTCTCTCAGCCCATTACCTATTGGAAACATATGTATTTTCTCTTCCTCTTGCCTCATCCTCATGCTCAATCACCAGATTTTGTTCTAAAAGATCATTTTAGGCCCCAAGGCCAGAATGTTTACAGAACCCGAGCCCCTTACGATTACATGAAGTTACAGAGAGCAGGGCTCAAAATAGCTACACAAGTGGCAATGGGGAAATTGTTTCTAGGGAAACACTTTGTCCCACCAAATAAATGCCTTTGCTAAGGCCCTAGCATTGACTCAGATCTCAGACAGTCTGTGCAAGCAAAATCACACTTGCTTCCTAATCAATGTCTCTTCCTTGGTGTTACTGGGGAAAAACTTAGCTAATCCCTTTAGCTTCAAATGCTGCTAGTTAACTTAAATTACTAATTTTGGAAGCCACACACCTAGACAGTGCAATTCTGGGTTCATAATAGCTTTACCAGCTTAACACTTCTGGAAGATAGAGTGTTATAGGTGTCTTTTTCTTCTATTGCATCGGTCCTATTTACTATCTTAATGCTTATGTTAAATCCTAGTCAACTCTACATATAGACATATCAATGTGTTGTGCAAGACTGTTATTCAGGGCTCCCATGGTCTAGTGCCTGCTGGAGCTCAGAGGTGCTTCTTTTTTTTTTAATTTTTTTTATTTTATATCCCAGCCACAGTTCCCCTTCCCACCTCTCCTCCCAGTCCTCCTCAGCTCCCCTCTGTACCACCACCCCCATCCATTCCTCCTCCATTTCTATTCAGAAAAGGACAGGCCTCCAATAGAGATAAACAACAAATGGTATATCAAGTTGTGGTAAGAAGCACCTCCTTATATTAAGTCTGGACAAGGCAACCCAGTATGAGGAATAGAGTCCCGAAAGCCAGCAAAAGAGTCAGAGACAGCCCCTATTTCCTCTGTTAGGAGACCAAGCTACACAACTGTCACATATATGCAGAGGGCCTAGGTCAGTCCCATGCAGGCTCCCTGGCTGTCGGTTCAGTCTCTGTGGGCACCAGTGAGCCCTGGTTAGTTGATTCTGTGGTGTTTCTTGAACTATACACCTGTGCTTTGGCAGCAACTCAAGCCCACCAGTCCTTCCCTCAACCTTATCACAAGGATCAGATCAAAGCCAGAGGCAAAGACATAATGCCAACTGTAAGAGTTATTCGGAATGCCTGAAGATTTAAGAAGCAAAGCACCATTGAAAATCACACCAGCAGGCAATACAAACCTACCAGACTAGCCTACCTCAGAAAACCAAAAAAAGCTGCCAGTCTGTTTGATGGGTAAGCCTGATCACCATTTAGGCCAGCATTAGCTCCCTTATGCTCACAAGCTGAAGTCTTATGTTAATAAAGGACACATGCCTGTCTTATTTGTAATATGTGGCTTGTTTTTGTTTCTTTTTCCATAAGACCCTGGTGATGTCAGTGTGGTAGAAGAATGTTAGAGTAATTACAAACAGGTGTTTATCGACTTCCGTTCACTTCTCTTGTACTTCTCATTTATTATTAAGTGTAAGACATAAGATAAAATATATTAAAAAAAATTGAGTGGGACAAAGGAATTATAAGAAAGATGTTTAGTTCAATGTATGGGATTTTTGCTTCATAAATTTCACTGTAGAATGTGAAGAACGTATGTTTGTCATTTGAAGCATAAAAATCCGTGTGTCACTATGTTCTAAAATGAATACATCATACCAAACCTTACATGGGCAAAACCAAAAAATAACTAATCTACCAATACATTTAACAGGCATAATCAATTTTTTTAAGTTCCTAGCAACAGATCCAGTGAAAGGATTTTTATAAAGCACATTGATTGACAGCATCAACTTAAGTAACACTTTTGAATTATAATTTGACTAATAATTGAAACAAGACCACTGAAGTTTATTTAACATTCTAGAAATAGTTCTAGAATACAAAATGTTATCTGTGATTAGATACTATTTGGCTCATGAATGTTTTTATTTAAGAAAATTTAAAAAAAACATTGTCAGTAATCTTATTATTTTTCTAGGAAATTGAAAAAACTAATTGAATTATCTGACTAGATCTTCTTTCCTCATAATAACTCAGTGTATAGCAAACACCATGGCTGTGTATGCTGTGCTGACAGGAAGCTCCAGATGGCCCCCACAGTATCTGGGTCCAAAGGTCTTAGATCCCTGTGATTGTCTAAAGAATTAAGCAATGCTAGGGCTGGATTTAAAATGTCTAAACATCCAGGGCTGCTATTATAATGACAAAATGCTGCCCAGTTATTAAGATTTGAGATTAGCACTTCTAATGAGAGAATATGCAGCAATGCTAGAAAAAAAAGAAGTTATATTTGAAAATGTCATCAAATGATTAAAAGCATGTTCCCATGAATAATTACTAAGTAGAGTTTGAGCAGTGCAGACTTAATAGCACTATCTAATTAGTTAACACTGTTAGCCACCAAACATTACTATGCAAAATATGTATATATTAGCTACCAAAACAAGCATAGAGAAAGTTACGTAGTACAGCATGTGGACAATTATTAAGTAGGTTTGTATAAATGCCACATAGAGGTTTAAACGTAGTATCCCATTGTGCCTTATTCCTAAATTCTGATTAGGATTATAAGAAGTAGAAACGAAGACAATAATCAGTGCCCAGAAAGAAATACTTACTTAAATTAAAACTTTGTCTTAGTTGGAATTTAGGGGGTAGTTTATTATTGTGTCTATTTAGCAGAATAACAGGAATGAGTTCTTCCCTGGGGCTTATAACCTAGTCAGCTATGAGTTTTGAGTATGCTATCTCTTCTACCCTGCCCCTCATCCCACCTTATTTAATCCTTCTTGTTACATTATACTATTTCACTTTTATGGATGTTTGGGGAAGGACTTGACGAGATTATCTGAATCTTCAAGTTTCAGTGGGAGCAAATGAATAAGAGAAAAAGGTAGTAATTCAGGACACCAGTTTTTGGAAGGAGCTAATAGAGCACAAGGAAGAAGCCTAGCAAGGACTATATATAAAAGTTTTCAGTTGGATCTATATATGGCTTAATTTGCTGTGTTCCCTTGTGTGTCTCCAGTCACCATTTAAACCGTGGACTGTCAATCCTAGATCTATTCATTCTGAAAGTCAAAGAAGGCACACAAAACCCCAGAAAAGTGCCTCAATGTACACACAATGTTTTGCCAATATTATGCATTTGTGTAGAAGAGGTAAACCAAGTCAGCTGGAGTATTCTTGGATAATAAGCCACTAGTCTGGGTATCAAGCATTCTAAGTCAGTGTGATTATTTCTGCTGTTTACAAAGTGGGAGGCATATGCATATTTCACTCTTCTCTTTACCTCTAAGGTAATACCTATTTGAAAGTCTTTGTATATAAATTTAACAATAATTTAAGTAAATACAGCATACTTCATGAAACCCAGAGATATCAATAGCCATTTCTATTGCCTTGGCTCTTAGAGGTGCAAATATCAACATGGAAATATTGCATCCCTCCTTGCATGCAGCACTTACCTCCTAACATCACTATTAATACAAAAAAATAAGAGCCGTCAGTGCTATTACTTTTCAAGTTAACAAACCTCAGTGACAACTTGGTAATGTTCCCAAAAAGCAAGGTTCCCCATGCAGTACAATTACTAAAACTTACCTGTAGCTGAACAGGTTGTTTCAAACCATTGTGATTCAGAGAAATGGGAATAATATTTGACTATCAGTTTACACACACTAATTCCAACCCACCTGGATGACGTCATGGGTATCCCTGGCATTGGTATGGTTGTATCCAAACATCACAGCAAGTATAGGTACAGGTAGTGTGAAACACTCAAATGTGCATGAGAGGGCCACAGCTCATCAACACTACACTTAATGCAACATTTGATGTCTCTACAGAGGGGTATGAGTTTCTTCCGTGTACAACCTTTACAATAGTTGGGGCTGTACATTCTCTCCCTGCATGTGCTCCTATTTCAACATGAATATTTGTGATGAGCGGTAAGATCAACAAATATCCATTTAATATTTTCATAAGTACCTTTTAAGGCGGAATTCCATCTCCAAATAATAAATGCCGTTTTTGACATACGAATGTTTGTTTTCATTCCAGTTCAGAGGATAAGAAAGGAAATAATGTTTTAAACCATGAGAAATGAGAGCAGATGTCAGCAAATGGCCTTCAATACTGATGATCCTAAAACCATTTGTGTCACTCAGGTTTTCTGTTCCTTAGAGATTTCACCACTCAAGAAAATGAGCTGCCAATGCCCAAGTCGCTAAGAAATCATATTCAAATCTTTTTTTTATTGGCTCTTGGGTATATTCTGGTTTTGTGACAAGTTATTTCCTCATTTTAATTACTTTGTGTTAGAGCATTGTAGTGTAATGTGTTCAGGCAAATGTTCATTTGCAACATAATTGAGACCATATTTTTCATTTCCCTTATGGAAAGGTTAGGCTTTAAATTTTTAGTGTTATAATATTGGCACTCATTGCCTTATGAATTAAATGTATAAAACGGTGTGTACTTCAAAATTTAGTGAAAATATGAATAAACATTATCCAGGTGACAATTAATATAATGAAATCTGTCTTCTACTGCCTTACTTACATTTCTTATTGTCGTGAGAAAATATCTAACCGATAGGAACCTAAGGATTCATTTTGGCTCGCATTGTAAGAGTGTACTCTGTGATGGGGAGGTGTTACAATGGCAGAACGTGGAGGCAGCTTCCACATTGCATGTGCAAGCAGGAAGTGGAGGATAAATTCTTGTGCTTAGATCTCTCTCTCATTTTTCTTCGTTCTAAAACCCCAGACCATGAGAGAATGATACCCACATTCAGGGTGAACCTTCCCTGTTCACTTACACCCACTGGAAAAACCTTCGCAGAAGTGCATGTAGATGCATCTCCTAGATAATCAAAATCAAGTTGAAAGGGAAGGTTAAACATCAAGCCTGCCAAATACACTAGCATTGGATACCTACTATGGTACATTCTCCTCCTTCTTAGTACAATATGACATTAAAAAAAAATCCCAAAGGAATTAGCTTAAAAGATGGGCTTTGGGAAGCTGAGAATAAATTCTGGCTGTACAGCTGACTAGCCTGTGACTAGGACCAGGTTCCTAAGCTTCTCAGCCCTAAATATCTCATGTTTAAAATGAAATAGCACAGAAAAAAATCGCGTTGAAATTAAAAATGGTGCAAATGTATGAATGACGCCAAGTGAAGCAGATCCAAGTATGTTCTTTTGGTGGCTTTTGTCTGGTTTTTATATAAAACACAAAGACTTTAAAAGGACTTTGAAATACTGTCCCTCCTAGCACTTTTGAAATATTGACTACCATTGCTTCACTTTCGGGGTGCCTGGTACAGGAAATCTGGATTGAGTGCTACTTGGCACATAGTAAGATCGGCATCTGTCTTAAATACTTCAGAGCAGTGAGACGGAGAGCTTGCACGGGTGTGTGAATCCGCCTGCTGGCTCTTCCGTAAAGAAGCTTTACTGTGAGTAAGTGTGAACTGTAAGAAAGCAGGGTTAACAGGTGATGTGGTTAGTGGCAATCTGGCTGAAGCTCCTTATCCCGGTGTGAACTGGGAGGCAACTGGGCCTATCAAGTGATTTGCATAACCTTGTTTTAGACAGTGACAGGGAAGTGTTTTAAATGTCTGCTTTTCAGTTGTTGTGAAATCCGTGCTTATCTGAATTCCTTAAGGTAATTGTGCTTTGAGACAAGAGTCTTATGCAAAATGAACTCTGAAGTATTGGAATTTATGGCAAATTATCATCTTTGTTGAGACTACTAGGACCTTAATTTTGAATATTTATTATGCGGCCTTCCATACTACTTACTTTAACCCATTCAGGCATTTACTTAGGAATAAGGAATCTCACTACCTATATAGTACACATGTATGCAGATCCACATACTCTGGGGCTCATCACCTGAGCAAACATCTACACAAATTTTACCTACCTAACACACTCTTTACGACTTCAACTCTCAAAACAGAGGTTCCAACTCTGTATGAAATATAGCAACTTAACTAAAGTCTTTTGAAATCTTAAGAATTTTAGAAATAGGAGTCACCTGCCATGAGGACCTTTACTGCCTGCAATACAGCATGCCCTGGAAAGGGATTGAGGAAAAGACCAAACGTCAACTCTGGACTCCATCCACATGCGTATACATGTATGTGCACTAACACATAAGTGTGCACACACATGTGTGGACACACATACACCAAAAATTACTCCAATTCACTGAAGTATCTATCTAAAATTTGGGAAACTGCAATTTACCACATTGATGTTTCTTACTTAGATCATTAGATGAGGTTGGGGAAATAGACAATGGATACTATTGCTGTGAGCATGTACTATGTAGGACCCTTACCTACTGCAGGCAAAATCCAGGTGATGAAAATCAGATTGCTTTTGTTAATTCAACACTATAATTTCTAACATAATTAGCCCATAAGTGATGACATGAATTAATTGTTGTGTTTTAATAATAATGAACTTCCTTTTCTTTTGGATTTTAGCATATTGCACATGGGCATTAACATGCCTCCAAGCAGAAGAATAAACTAGATGACAACTACCCTTGTAGAACTGTCTAGCATACAAAAAACATCCTTGTAAATTAAGCAAACTTACTTTCTATGGACATAGTGTCTTCCAGCTGCCAAAAGTATTTGCATTCTGTTGGGTTTCTCCTCTCTTTTACGGTGAGATCATTCATTAGACTGTAATTAATGCCATGCTTATTTTCATGTGCTATTAGAAAAGTAACATTTTCATGGAAGAAGAAAGAATAAGGACCCCAGGAAAGAACAAAGGGAAAGGTAACAGTCTAAGCTTACAATGAAAGCCACCCACAAAGATTGCTTTTAGCTTCTTAATTGGAGGAGGGGCAGAAGATTATTGGATTAGCATTTTCAAGAATGAGAGTTACTCTTATATGCTGGTGAGTTTGCTTGATGGGTAAAGGCACCTGCTGCCAAACCTGATGACCCTCAGTTCAATCCATGGGTCTTACATGGCGGAAGAGAGAACCAACTCCTACAAGTTGTCTTCTGACCTCCACAAGCAGGTGCTGGCAGGCAAACACATATCACAAAAACGTATTAAAAGAGTGGATATTTTTAAATAGTGTTTTAATCCCAAATACTATGATTTTGTTAATATAGAGTTTGTAGACAGAAAGTAAGTTGAACCCTGGCTATTATGTAATAATTTCTATTATTCTAGCTCAGTTGGTAGAGCATGAGACTTAATCTCAGGGTTCTGGGTTTGTGGCATGCATGCAGGCTTGACCTATGCTATGTTACACAGTGGTGTCTCCAAGCTGTGCACTATGCTGTGTGTTGGATGTAGTTTTTGCTAGTTAAAAAAAAAAGTTTTCTGGGTTACAAGCTGCTTTGATAGAAACATAGACCCACTGTTTCTAAGAGTTGATGGCTCCCAGAGCTGGTGGTAAATGTACCACCACCATGTTGGGAAGCTGAGGTGGGCAGAGCCAGCAGCCACAGCACCATTTCAGTCTTAGAAATGCTGCAGTTTAAATCAATAGGTTCACAATAAGATAGATTCAGATGGAATAGTTTACAATGTGTGTAAAATATACGTAGGCTTGAAAGAGACAAAAAAAGTGATATATACAGTTATATAAAGAAATACACAGTTTTTAAAAATAAAGTCTTTAAAGAGACAGTAAAGGTAATATAAAAATAAGCCACATAAAGATGGATATTACACAGAAAATCTGGATTGTGTTGTCTTTGCGATTCTTAACTGCAGAAAAACATTTGATTGTAAAAGCTGTTGAGTGAAGCCAATATGTATATTTTAAAAGTATCTTGACTTCAAAATTTGGATGTAAGGATATGTTGCTTTGGAAAGGAGGCACTGCTTTTGTTTCCACAGAAAGCCAGAGGCTATGGATTTGTTCCAGATTAAGATACATCAAGTTTGACCAGCCAAGACCCCCTGAAAGGTCTCTGATGACATCATGGCCCAGATGATCCAACATCCAGAATGGTTTCAAGGCAACTAGCTCAGACAATACAGCCTCGTGGACTACCCCATAAGCCTAAAAATTTCTTTGTGTCCCCATAAGATACAGCACCCCCCTCCAGCAGGAAGTAGTAAAAGAAGTTATGCCCAAATTCCAAAATATACCAAGCTGACTTTGGAGATGGAATTGATTCACTCCTTCTCTAAACCCAAGAATATTCCTAAAAAAAAAAAAAAAAAAAAAAAAAAAGGTTGAGAGATTCTGGTGTCCCAAATCAGAAGAGCCCTCTGGTGTGGAACAGAGAAAAACCAATATTTTTATTTAAAGCAGGTTGATTATAAATGCAATCTCTTTCTAAAGAAGAAAAGGGGATATGATATAGATTGATAGGATTAAAGGGTAGATAATGAACATACTTTTAAAGAATAACAACTTGTTTGAAATGTTCTACATTGGTGTAGATTTTAGTTTATTGATACAAATTTAAAGTTAATTTTGTTATACTGTGTGTATGTTTCTACTCTTGTTTAAGGTATTATGTATGTACAGCTCATTTAAATTTGTAATGGATAATTAAGAAATAGATTAATAATTAGTCATCTATGATAATCATACTTGTAGCCATGTTAGTTAAGTCTTCTAGGTGTACATAGATATATTTCATACAGATAGGTAATCTTCAAACACTTCAAAGACCTACAGAATATGGCATTTAAAATGTTTTAAAAATTTAGACTTTCTGGTCAGTGAGACATGTCTGCTCCTGGCAGTACCGGATTTACTTCAGAAAGGAGGATGGGCATCAAAGACACTCTATATAGAGTTTATCTTCACCTTGGCAAAAACAGCCATTTGGGCAAGAAACTGATCTTGCCTGGACTGCTTAAAAAATGTATCGACTGGACATGCAGGACCTATAGGAATGTGACCACTGAACTTTGCTTGGCAAAATGGTCCTTCAGGTTCCTGCTTTGCAGAGGAAACTGCCAGACATTCTACAGGACACAGAGAAATGACTGAGAGACTCTAGGCCTGTGGGCTGAAGACAGATGCCCCAACTTTACAAAAGAACTTTGGATGAATGTCCAGGTTGCCAGCTGTCTACTCTCACAAGACTCTTGAAAGTTGCTTTCATCCTTCTCTCATTTCTCAGGTAATATTATATCATTCTGAGGTCTTTGATGTAGTTGAAGACTAGATATTTATAATTTTCCTTAGCTATGGTAAAAGATAAGTTAAATATGAAACCTTAGACTCACAAATATAGGATAGATTGGATATCTTCTTTAATTTTGCCAAATACAAATAGACTAGACATTATGAATAGACTAGAATATTATAACTTAATTCTTGCTTGATAATTGTTTTGTTATATGTAATTATACTATGTGAAAGTTAAAACCTTCCTTTTTGAAAAAAAAGGGGAGAGTGCTGTGGATATCCCTCTGTATAAATAAAATGCTGATTGGCCAGTAGCCAGGCAGGAAGTATAGGCAGGACAAGCAGAGAAGAGAATTCTGGGAACAGGAAGGCTGAGTCAGGAGACGCTACCAGCCGCTGCCATGAGTAAGATGTAAGATACTGGTAAGCCACAAGCCATGTGGCAAGGTACAGATTTATAGAAATGGGTTAATTTAAGATAGAAGAACTAGATAACAAGAAGCCTGCCATGGCCATACAGTTTGTAAGCAATATAAGTCTCTGTGTGTTTACTCAGTTGGGTCTGAGTGGCTGCGGGACTGGCGGGTGAGAGAGATTTGTCCTGACCGTGGGCCAGGCAGGACTGGAGAAAACTTCAGCTACACAATTTTATAGTGTTTTAAAAAAAATCACTAGAAAATGAGGAACTTACCACAAGTGATTTGTTTTGTTCCATTGGAACAAAGGTTGTTAACTATTTTCACAAAAGTATGATTAATGAGAATTAAACAGTAATATAGCTCTGATTCCTAAGCTACCACGAACCCCAATGAAAACAACTCTTTTGGAAAGTAGTCCTCCTTGAAGACTAGCTCTCATTGACTCAGAAGGCACTCTGCAATCTGCCAAGAGAGAAGAGCAATCAGCAGTCCTAACCCAGCTATAAAGTTTACAATCCACAATGACCAGCGTGGCAAGATATCCTCAAAGATACAATAGTGTCTGCTTTTGTCATGGTGGTAACTAGCAGCTGTCTAATTGGACAAAGAGAGACACCTCCAGTTAGAGAGAAACCATGCCTAGTACTGCAAACCTAGCCAACTAATCATGGCTTGAGAGGTCATAGACCCTAGAGGTAAACCTAGTTCTGTCATTTTATAAAAACTAAATTCTAAATATCCTTATATCCAAAGATAAATGTATCTCTCACCTTTCATTAAAGTAGCTTTTTCAACAGATAGAAACTATTACAGAGATCTACAACTGATCAAAATGAGGATATTAAGTGACTTGGAATGTCCATCCACAACGGATGGTATCTACAGAGAAGATCACAGAAGGGGCAGGCAAAGAGATTCTAAGATCCAGAGGACCATGACACCAGGATACCTACTGTGAGATAGGGTCTTCTAGACGTGATAAGAGCTGCACCCATGACATCAAAACAATATGGTTACCTAAACAAGACCCGCATATGGACAGCATCGTCGACATGCCCAGTTTCACAAGCACCCTGGATGAAGAGCTACAAGTAATTTATGGCTGCTGAAAGTGGGGGAATCAGGTTTCTTCAGGGATGAGCTCTCTGTTTATCCTACCCAAATGATGAGCCCTAAACACATTGCATAGGATCAATACCAAATGAACTCAATGAAATTCTAAAACTTTAAGTTAAAATTAAAGGTACTCAACATCCTTCAACGTTGGGAAAACGCACAGCAGAAGTACATTGAGATCCCATCTCGGCCCAATCAGAATGGCTGTCATCAAGGAAAACAAGATAATGATGCTGGTGAGATAGGAAAAGGATCATTTATACATACCTGCCTTGTTAGCAAAGCTTCAGTAGCCTTTTTAGTGACAATAAGTGCAGCGTACCTGGAGCCCAGGGAGGCAAAACCTATTTTCCCAAGGTCAAACACTAAGGTCATGGCTTCTGGGGAAAGACAAAGTTATTCATCAAATTAACTTATCCTATTTCCTTTACCAAATTATCAGAAATGTGCTTATGCTAAAGACAAATGAGACACTTAGGTATGAACTTTACAGGATATGGTGCTATTTTCAGTTGGCCTTCAATGTAAACAATTTTCTGTTAAATTACTTATTTTTTATGAATTGGATTTTGATTAACTTCTTTTGGTAAAAGGAAATCCATTCCTCACTAAAGAATAAGTTTATACTCTTAAATTTAAAATGTTTTATCTTTGGAGGAAGGGAAAGGCAAGCTTACAAGGAAGACAGGTTTATTACTTCTGAGTAATGAATCTTCAGCTTAGTAAAAGATCCTTGATACTATTGTAGAGAATGATGCTTATAGCCTCAACATAGCAACATTCGATATTAAATAATGAGTTCTTTCCAGCATGTTTATTACAGTGAGCAATGAAAAGGAATGTTAATGTTTATGAGGTTGATTTTAGACCTTCATGTAATCCAACATTTTTAAGTCTTAAGCATATTTCAAGTTCTGCTTTAAAACTGAGCACCCACAGATGTGGTTTTTGCTCTCACGGGAGATTTTGGCAGGAAAACTAGATACCTAAAAAAATGCTTAATCACATCTTGGATCAGGACTATTAAGGGATGTTATTGTCATTCACAAGGATGACTATAAATTCAAATTCCTTCCCATAGCTAGCCCCACCTTGTTACATGCTCCAAGCTCTAGGAATACTGCCTCCCTGACTCCAGAATTTATTTTATTATATCTTTATTTTTTGAAATTAAAATATACTTATATCAGATTTTCCCCTTTTGCTTTCCTCCTTCCTGTCGCTCACGTGTGCCCCAAATCCCTTGATCTCCCCTAAATTCATGGTCTCTGGCCTCTTTTTTTTTAATTATTTTATATATATATGTGTGTGTGTGTGTGTGTGTGTGTGTGTGTGTGTGTGTGTGTACAGAGCATTTAACGAAGGTATAGCAACTTGCAGAAAATTCTTAAAGTAGAAAACATCTGGCATGATTGAACTATCAAAAGGCCACTGAAATCCTATAAATAAAAATAGCATTATATGGACTGAACAGCTTATATTTATTTTTTGGCAAGTCGCCATAACTTTAAATGTTCTTTACCCTGCTATTTATGGGACTAAGTTTTTTTTTCATGGCTCAAATCCCAGATTAAAGGTGATTATTTTAACTTCTGTTCTAAAGAAGGCCACATGTGGTTACCTTCCTATAAGGAGTTATGTCCAGTTCTTTCATAATATTTATCTGCAGTACCTAGGAATGTTGATAACTAAAACTTATAATGCCTGATTCTCATTTATCTTTCAAAAAACTCAAAAATATTTATGGAGTACCTACTACACACAAGGCACCTTGTTGGGTATTAGGATGCAGCATTAGATATTACAACGGAAGTAACTGACAAACAGTCTTTGTGGGATAGATACCATAAGTAAAGAAAAAGTGATTTATAATGTCAATAAACTAGAGGAAGAAAATGAGTAAGTGAAATAGCAAATAAATATTTAAAAAAAATAGTGGGTAAAAGTTAAACAAATGCCCATGGAGTTTCAAAGAATTTCTCTCAAACCTGATGTGGGATTTCCCTCAAACCTCATGCTTGTAGGAGTTAGAGGCAGGAGGACCAATAGTTTCATATCAACTTTGGCTACACAGCAGGTTTTAAGCCAGACTAGAATAGAAAGTGTCTTGGTTTGCTTTCTATTGCTGTGATACATCAAGATCAAAAGCAACTTGGGGGTGAAAGGACTTACTTCAGCTTACAGTTGTAATTCATCACGAAGAGAAGTCAAGGTAAGGACTCGAGCCAGGAGCCTGGAGTTAGGAACTGAAGTGGAGACATGGAGAAATGGAGACATGCTTACTGGCTTGTTGCTCCTGGGTTGCTCAGTTTTCTTTCTTCAACCCAGGACCATCTGTCCATGAATGTCACCACCCACAGTGGCCTGGGTCCTTCCACATTAATCACTTACCAAAACAATGCCCCATGGCCTACCTATAGGACCAACTGGTGGGGACATTTCCTCCACTGAAGTTTCTCTTCTCAGATGACTCTAGCTTTATACCAAGTTGTCAAAAATAACTAACACAGAGAGTCACAAATGGTCAATGTGCCTAAAATAAGAGACTGAGTGCTCAGCCTTAAATAGGAAATCTGTAGTAACCCTGCCACTGCCAAGACTCAGGGAACATTGCAGATGAGCAACTGAAAGAATTAAGAGCCAAAGGATGGGGAGGAGTACTGGGCAATGCTGCATTGTGGGCATGATATTGATATTGCAATAATGAAAGCACAGTACCCGTGGTTACCTGTGTGAGATCTACACAAGATCAAATGAGCCACATCCTGGCAGGGGTGGGGCAGTAGATGATCTTCCTACCCCACCTCTTGCTGAGGAGCCATGAACAGTGAATAATTGCTGGGGGACAGAGAATTTGAAAACAATTGAGAGTGTGACCACTTGTAGGTTCTCCATGCTCCAGTGGACAGCCCCACACCTGTGCACACAAGGGGAGCACTAATTGGACTTAGTGGATTATCAAAACAGACAAACGAAAAGGTTAGGAGGAAAGTGTTGCAGAGGGATAGGGGGTTGATGTTAGATATAGTTCATTCTACCTGTGTATGAAATTCTCAAAAAAATAATTTTTAAAAAAGAAGAAAAAGATTTTCTCTCACCTATCCTGCCAATTAAAAAGAAAAAAAAGTAAATCTGATTTAGAGAATATATGTAGTTTATTTTTTTAATGTGATCATATAGGATTGAGGCAATCACACAAAGAACTAAAGGCAAATAAGTAATGCTGAGAACAGGAGGAATAGTCTTCCCCAGGGAAGAGCACACCAATGGGTTATCCAATCCCAGATGGCTAGCCCTGAAATATACGTACCAGTATCATAATTCAAAGTGAGCAAAATCCCTATATATAGGAATTATACTACATATACATATATATGTGCATATATGTATTCAATAACAATCACTAAAAAAGAGACCATGAAGTTGAAAGAGAGAAAGGAAGAGTATGTGGAAAGATTTGGAGTAGGAAAGAGAAGAGAGAAAGTTGTCATGGTATTAGAATCTCAAATATAAAAATAGAAACTTAAAAATATGTGACCACTGTTAGCATGCCCAACAATACAAAGCAACATCCCATAACTCCTGATATGGTGCACTACAAAAGGCACATTGTGGTGATATTTTATTTATGCTGAAATGTGGTGATACTTTATTTGTTTGTTAATAAATAAAGTTTGCCTGGAGATCAGAGGAAATAGCAAGCCCTTTTAAGTAAACATAGAAGTCAGGCAGTGGTAGCACATGCCCTTTATCTGATCACTTGGCAGGCAGGGTCTCTGTGTATTCGAGGACAAACTAGGGAACAGAGCCAAGTGTGGGGACACATGCCTTTAATCCCAGTACCAACCATAGAGACCTGGAGGTCTGTACAGACAGGCATTGACAAGGAAGTGAGGTAGCTGAGCTCATGAGCCAATGAGAGGTCAGAACAGCAAGGCAATAAAGGCGTGGGTAGACAGGAAGTACTTCACTTTTGGGAGCTGGCAAAGCTGGTGAGGTAAGGTTGGTTGGTGGCTCTCACTATTTCCCTGATCTCTAAGGCTTTCACCCCTATATTTGGCTCCATGTTTTTTTATTTAATAAGACCGCTTAGAAATTTGTCTACAGCACATCACTTTGGCTGTGCCCTGGTCAGAGTGTACATCCTTCATTTGTTACATAAAAACACCAAACCCTACCAGATATCAAACACTCTACAAAGGAATTGATGAAATTCATCGTAGTTATCAAGGAAATCAAGGAGAGGCATCAAAGACTGAGAAACTGTCAAACGAGAATGGCAAGGAGAAAGAACAGTCAAGTGCATTGTGGAATGTTGGACTAGATGTTGACATTCATTAGAAAACTTAAGAAATATGGGGGGATGCGAATATCTGTGAGTGTCTAGTTTGTATTTGTTCAAAGATTACATAAGCTACTAACATAAGCAGCTCTTACAAGCTGAAGCTTATAAAGTGCTTCTTGAATAGTTTCTGAAGCAAACAAGATTGCCTCTCTCCCTCACACACTTTGATTCCCAGCATGTGTTCGCATGCTAGCTACTCTACAAAATTACTTGAGAGAGAAACCGATTGACTTTAGTTCCACCGATATGATTACAGAAGAGGCAGATGACCATTTCTCAGTTTGGGTTGCAGTTTAGCTCTTACTCCTTTGACAATAGTTTTAGTACATACCCTACAGAAAAAGAAAAGAGGACCTTTTGTGCTCATGTATGAATCTTTTCTCTCTCAAAGCAATTACATTTGGTCACCTTCTCAAGGAATTTCTCAAAATACTGTCTCTGTTGTATGTCCACTATATTGTTATTGTTACCTGCTAGGTGTCTTTGTTCAAAGATTTGATGGTGGTTATCCATCTTATTCAAGCACACTGCAGTGTTTCCCGAGTCTTTCATGCAGAGTAAAGCTTGTTAAGAAGGATAAAAGGAATGCCACCGAACCTTTCTGTTTGTGGCCTATGATTCCATCACATTATACACTGCTGTCTTTTCTTTCTCAACACGTAACTGCAGCATAGAGTGAAAATAAAACACACATGACAATAATCCATAAATCACTCAACATCTTCACCACGTTTGTTAAATATAAATCAAACTAGTGACTCTCTTCTACTTTTCCCTTCTATAGACGTTTCTTCAGCAGAATCCGTTATTTTGTTTAAATCGTTAAAGACTAAGCGATATATTAGACAGATAATTGAGTAGAAGTGAGATTGAATTCATCATCATCCTGAAAACTTTGATATTTGGAGACACTGTCTTACCTTGCCATGTTCATATACGCAATCAACAGAATGACGGAAATCGTTAAGGCATGAACACCATGAAGCCTAAGCTGTTCAGTAGAACATAATGAGAGAAGTTTTAATAGTAAGTTTTCAGAGAAAAGATTGTTCCTGCTATTTATATTTAAGACACATCTAAAAATTCTTTCTGCTTATTAAAAACAGAAACTACAGCTATCATTTCAACATGTCATTTTCAATTTTAGCCACTAAGAACGTAAAATCTTTAAAAAAAATCTTTTTAAGTTATTTTGAAAATTGTATTATTAAACCTAATAAAATAAATAAATTAAATGAAATAAGCTTAATTTTTTTCAACTTAATTTTTAAATTATTAAGTGCCAAAGATATGACATTTTCATTTAAGTAAAATTTCTATTCTTAGTTCATCATTAACAGTTACAAAACATTTAAGCTACTATTGCATTAATCATTCATAGCATAACTGTAAAAAAAGATACTTTATTATTTTTAATATTATTGAAAAAGTTATTTTTATGATGTTATCACTGATATTTGTCTTCAATTATGTATTATTAATATAGTTGGTTCAAAAACTACACATGATTTAAAATATGACAGTTGCTGATTAGTTGTGTATACACATACAAAATTAATCACTTTCATCATCAATCATTTATTTTTGCAATATAAAAACACATTCACGCTTCAAAAGACAGATTAAATTTCACCATGGAAAACACAGAGGGAAACTTTCAAGCCATTGTATAGGGATGCTTGCTCACTCCTCAGATGGATGCTTGGCTAGTTCACGTATCACCTGACTTCTTCCCCTTACTTCTTAATTTTACTGACACACACTGATTGAATAAAATAGTAGCCTACGATTACTGTTTCTCTATGGACTGATTGGGGTTTATATAGTATCAACAAACTGCTGTCCCATGGACAAATCGGACCCATCTTCTGTTTTTATATTTCTTATTAGTTCAGAAATAATTTAAACCTTTTAATGTTGGCAGCTTAAATGGTTAGATAAATATCTACCCAATTTATTCAATTTCACCCATTGAGCAAAAAGTCTAAAACAATTACTCTCTGACCCTTCATGGGAAGTGTTTACTGAGCCCAGGTTTTCCACATCAACATGTAGCAATAATGATGGTGAAATGACCATATTAATGCCAAGACCAGATACAAGCAGATTATTGTCTAATAAATGACATGGGATGCCAAAACCAACTTCATATGTGTAACTTCTCAGAATCATCTGACAACACATGTATGTTTGCTTCCTATCCCAAAAAAAACGGGGCATCAATTTTCATCATCTTTACCCCAGAATTAGCATTTTTTGCTACACAATAATTTTCT
This sequence comes from Peromyscus eremicus, assembly GCF_949786415.1. Classification (NCBI taxonomy): domain Eukaryota; kingdom Metazoa; phylum Chordata; class Mammalia; order Rodentia; family Cricetidae; genus Peromyscus; species Peromyscus eremicus. Next base: position 12,189,424 of record NC_081437.1, on the reverse strand, counting down.
CATAGACACAGAACACAACACTGCAAAATCAATATTTTCATATATTCCAGGAATGATTCTTAAAAGTAAAAATATTTATCTTAAAATACTAAATGAGACTTTGTGATGGCACTAATGGGTGTGTTAGAGAATGCATTTATGTACAAGTGAAATCAGGGAGAAGTTACTCTCTCAACTCAAAGATTGTACAGGACTCTTAAAAATCTGATTTCCCTTTTTACTCAACTGCCCCATTTAAGAAAGATGTTACCAGACTCCTCAATTGTAGCTAGAAAATTTCAAGCTTTACATTTTGGATTCAAAACTCCAAATGATAGCAAATACAAGTCCGTATGGGCAAATCTATTTATGCATTAAAATAAAAGACCAAACCCTACCACATTTTGTTCATATCATTCACTGTCATCACTTTGAAACTTGGTCCAATACCAATTTATATTGCCACAGCAGAGCTTAATGTTAAGGTGACATACACAGAAGAAAATAATTATCTTGTGCATATTTCACTAAATAACCTGCTATTTCAATGGTGCTAGTTAAATCAGGACTGGCCCTTTCTTTCCACAGATTGCAGGAACTTGAGCTGGAAAATGTATAACTTACATGCTGTTCCAGAGATGCAGCTAATGATGCAAAAAAAAAAGATGAACTGCTCTATCATTATGATCCAGAGCCCTACGGAACTCAAATAATTATACAGTGTTATCTGGAACAGAAACCAATGAAGTGAAGGGAATGTCTTAAAGTAAAGACTCATTACAGCAAATTAAAATATTTGCAGCCAAAATAGGCATAACTACAAAGATGTGTGTAATAATAGCAAATGTGGATTCACTTTCAGGTTTATATAAGTTTGATGCCATGCTCAGTGCACACAATCATTTTATAGTTGTATGGATCAAATGTCTGTAATTGGAAATTATTTCTCTTATGAAAGTTGATAATCCCACACTTCCAGTGTGTTCCTCATCAGGCAAAGCAAGGATACCTGATTTACAAACATTTTGCCTCCAGTTCCTAAATATTCATTTGTTGGTGCTCTTCATTTGATTCAGAATGCTCCTCAACTCTCCTTTTAACCATTGCCTCAACCTTGAGTCCCAGTTTAGACACAATGTCCTTAAAGACATTTCCATCTCCGATTAGTGGAATGTCATACTAAGTTTTCTTTACTACAGTTTGGTGCTCTTTATATTTTGTTAACAGATTTTAACAAAGTATTCTGTCTCTGGCATACAGCCTCATGAGTGGCATATAAAGAAACATTTCATGACATATTGTACATGAGGTTAATTGTGGAATTAATGTGTCTTCGTGGCATGGGTAATACACCGCTGTTGTTCAAGTGATACAATATGGAGCTTCCTAAGGGGGGGGGTGGTCAGAGCCAGGATAAGAACATTTGTAACTATACTGCAACCTATGGAAACACTGTCATACATGAAGACAAGTTAGGCTTGTCCACAGGTCATTAGGCATTATGTATACATCTAATAATTCTTAACAACAGCACCTCTACCACCAAACCCATCACTTTTGAAGGAGAAACATAAATAAACCCTGTTGGAGGTTCCATTAATATTTCTTCAAGCACCAATAGAACATAAGCTAAATTACAAAGAAATTTTTTTTTTTTTTTGGTTTTTTTTGGTTTTTCGAGACAGGGTTTCTCTGTGTAGCTTTGAGCCTTTCCTGGAACTCACTTGGTAGTTCAGTCTGGCCTCGAACTCACGGAGATCCGCCTGGCTCTGCCTCCCGAGTGCTGGGATTAAAGGCGTGCGCCACCACCGCCCGGCTTACAAGGAAATTCTAATCACACACACACACACACACACACACACACACACACACACACACATTTACATTCAATATTTCAATTAGATATCACCATAGTCACAATGAATTAGTGAAACCTATGTCAGCAATATTAATTTGGCTTTTGTTGACCAGTCTCATCTGGAGAGAGGCCAAATTGGATAACAGGATGCCTTCTGGGTCCAAAGAACTGAATTTCTTCCCTTTTTGTCAAATATGCAATTTGTCCTTGGTATGTTTCCAATATTCTATGACAGAATTTGTCTGTTCTTTAAAAAGAAACTTATTTTATGTCCTGACTACTTTAGAGTGTTTTAATGATGTGGAATTTAAAAGAAACTGCAAAGTAATATGAGACTTAAGAAGTATTGTTAATAACACAGTAGCATTTCAACCCTAACACCTATTTCTCAGTTATACTGACTATTTATTTTAATTTGAATGGATTTTCTTCCCTAGAAGACATAGAAAGCAAGACATTAGAAACTGACCTGTATCTCAAGTGCAGGAAGAAATATAAAATGGTAACCATCCAATCAACCTTAAGTTAAGGCACCAATACTTACGGAAGGCTTTAAGCATGTCACCCTCTCGTTCTAGGGTGAATGACATCAGAGAGTGAAAATAAAAATGAGTGTTGTTGGTATTATATTTACTCAGTTTCTAGATGCACTTTTAACTATATCTTCTATCTAGGTATTTATCCTTAATGAATGGGAACAGGAATATGTATTTTTAAACCTTTTTAAAAATAATTTCTTATTTGACAATTTTATGCTTGTATATAATACATTCTGGTCACACTCACCTTCCATTATCTCTTAATCCTTTCCACACATCAACCTTCCCCATCAACTCTCAATCCTATTTTTCTTTCTTTCTTTTTTTTGTTAAACTATGTGTTTGTGTGTGGTATGTCCATGTGAGCACAGGTACCCGAGGAGACCAGAAGACAGTGTTGGATTCCCTGCAGCTGAAATCATAGAGTTGTGATCCATGCAGTATAGATGCTGGGACTCAAACACAAGTACTCTACCACCTTATACTTGTTCTTAAGCACTGAGCCATCACTCAGCTTCTACTTTGATTCTTACATGTAGCTATATGAACATGTTAAATTACTTTTCTAGCCAGGCGGTGGTGGCGCACGCCTTTAATCCCAGCACTCGGGAGGCAGAGCCAGGCGGATCTCTGTGAGTTCGAGGCCAGCCTGGGCTACCAAGTGAGTCCCAGGAAAGGCACAAAGCTACATAGAGAAACCCTGTCTCGAAAAACCAAAAAAAAAAAATTACTTTTCTATAGGCTGTAATATACAAGTTGAGTATTATTTTGTTGAATGTGGCCATCCTGTAATATACAAGTTGAGTATTATTTTGTTGAATGTGGCCATCCACATTTCTCAGTTATCATTGACATTATTCACCTTTTCCCACTGAATTAACTTGGCATCTTGTTTCAGATGTCAGTCTTTCCATTTCAGGACACTTATTTCTGCTTAATAGACCAGACTATCTATATTTATTCAAATACCGAACAGTCTTATTGCAATTTTTCTGTAAGTCTTTATGACAGATAGTACAATACTATTACTTTTCACATAGTTTGGGTAATCTAGGTCCTTTAATTATCACTCATAATTCAAAATTAGTTTTTTCAATTACTAAAAATATATTTTGATAGATTCTTTATTGAGATTACATTGAATCCATAGGTTGGGTAAAAATCAAGATCCTAAATATATTGAGTCTCTGGTTCAAGAACATGTCATATCTTTTCACTAAGGTCTACAATTTCTACTAACAATCATTTCTTTAAATTACATCAAATATATATATATATTACATTAATTTATTTCTCAATATTTTTATTTTTTGATATTACTTATATTTTTTTACATTTTGTTGTTTAATACCAATAGATAAACATACAATTGCTTTTCATATAATAAGCTTTTTTCAAAGATGTTACCACATACTCAGATATAAGTTCTAATGGCATTTTCTTTATATGTAGGACAAAATTTTTTTTTTGCAGAAAACTATCTTATCTTTGAATAATGACAGTTTTCTCTGTCCAGACATCAGACATCAAGGATCACATTTACTAAGCAGAAAAGAGCTTTGGAGGTGGTTTGGTGTGTAAACACACTTGCTAGGAAATCTGACAACCCAGGTTCAGATTCCCAGAACCCACATAAAAAGCCAGATGCAGAAGCTGGATAGATGATTTGCAGTTAAGAGCACTGGTTGCTCTTGCAATGGATACAGATTCAGTTTCTAGCACCCACATGGTAGCTTATAGCCCTCTGTAATTCAAGTTTCACAATGCCGCCTTCTTCTTCTGACCACTGTAGGCACCAAGCAAGCATATGGTGCACATATGAACACACAGGCTAAACACTTATACACAAAAAATAAAATAAGCAAATCTAAATAAAATTAAGCTAGATGCAATAATACAGACTCCTTTAATCTCAGCTCATCTGTATGGGAAAAAAGTGGGCAGATCTCCTGGCAGCTCATAGGCCAGCTAATCCAATTTATACAACTGCAAAAGGACCCTGTTTCAAACAATCTGGAAAGGCAAGGACCAACACTCAAAAGTTGTTCTCTGACCTCCACAGGACCTACAGCAGGCACATGCCCACATCCACACATAGGAGCGAGCCCACTCACACATCACATACATACAAAAGACATGTAGAAAAGACATTAATTTTTAAGTAGAACCAAAAATTAAGAAAATATTCCTCCAATGGCTTATAAGCAGAGAATACTATCAGAATTCTCCAGCTGGCCAGGCTACTTGTCTGAGAATCATACCTCACATGGTTCACTGTTTAGTGATAAGTTTAAAGTTTTTAAAACAATTAAGTGAGATCAATGGATATAACCAATATGAAAGCATTGTATGTATATCAAAAATTACCAATTGTTATTTTCATTTTAGATGAGTCAAGACTACCCTGTTTGGTTCAAACTCTGTTATTTATATGCTGTACTTAAGATGTCAATTTAGTACACTTTCTTTAGAATCTTACATTTTTATTCACACAATGAATTTGGAAAGGTTGTCACTTAAAAACGTGCTAAACCACTCTATCACTTGCATTTCCTAAAAGGAGAGGGCAAAATATAACTGAGTGACTAGCTGAAAATCTCACTTCTTCGTGAAATCTATATGTTCAAGCAGAAAAAAAAATAGAACGATTTAATTGAAAGAGCAATTCTTGAAAAGTTTGGGTTCTGAAAAAATGTCAAACTGGGATGCTTGGATTCTAATACTGACAGCTAAAAAACATGGGTAGTCATTCCCTTGTATAGACAAGCTCCACACACTTCAGTTTCAGGTCAATCTGCAGATCTACAGAACACCAAGCCTACAGCTGTCATTGAACTTGGCAGTTTCTCAAACATAAGGCAAATGGTCCTTAAAGAAACAGAGATAAGAGACATAAGGTGATAGTAAGAAATAATGAGACCAGCAGAGCTGATTTTGATAGAAACTGTTGTGTGGGCTTGCACCCATACGTGCACTAATCGGAACTCTCTTGAAGTCAGCTTTTGTAAAGACAGACAGCCTGGCTAACTAAAGAACTACAGCATTGGTCTTCGTAAAGTCACAAGCAGTGAAACAGAGGGAGATTTATTACAAGTTAGAGTGAAGTAGTCTTCAGAAAGCAAGACTACTGTCAATATGAAGTTACAATGAATCTGAGTTGCCTCGAGGGAGTTCCTGCTGTATGATGTATAAAAGAAGTATAATGTCTCCCTTCCCACTTGCTTTAATAATTTATATCAACCTTTGGTGACATATGCAGAAGTTCATTTTTCATCTCTATTGAAACAGTTCTATTTCACAGTTAATGACTGGAGAGCCCCATCCCTACAGAGCTGGCTGGGTTGGCTACCTCACTTCTGCTGATGGAATTAATTTGTGGCCCTCAGCCTCTTGTGTGCACTCTCCAGCACCTTCTAGCACTTTCTAAGGCAATTCTGCTTCCATTTAAATGCTCTACTGAAACAGAGTTTGATAGTGAAAATAATTTCCGTGAGCTCAGTGTCCCAAGTTGCTTTCATTGTCAGGAAACAACTCCTTGGAGCCACTTTTCTCTCTAATTTGTTGAATTTCATCCTTGTTGGAAAGCATAGGACAGGGAGATTTTCAGTTTGTTCCCAAAGCTTTTAAGTAAGATGTCCTTTGGATGGGATTGATTTGGAAACCACTCCAACTCCCTGGGGAGGCCTTCAGTGCATTTATACTTGGAAGTGTTTCTAATATGACCTTAAAAATAATTCTGTAAATTTTCCACAGTAGGAAAATAAATACAAATTCTCTGAATAGTATTTTTCCCATTTCCTATTTTGGGTAGAAAAAAATCCAGCTCTCTATTGAACTCCTTGTTGCTAAGCATTTTCTGCATTCTCAACATAATCATAATTGCTATATGTTTATAGTTTCAAAAGAAATTTAAATTTTATTTTGCCTGGATAGTTTCCAAAGGAAAATATAATGTTTCAAGTTTGAAATGTAGCCAGAAGAATACAGTCAAAATTTGAGAAAACACTTGGAGAAGTTTTTTTTTTTTTCATAAAGCCTTCTATTGGAAAATTGGAATACATGGTCTAATTAAGGTTTAATGCTGGCTGACAAATTCAAGAGGGAAGGCAGCCAAGCCTCAATGGCTGTCCCTAAAGAGAAATAGTAACTTCACAATCAATCAACTTGAAGTATTTATTGTGCAATCTACTACATGTCCATCACTGTTCTGTGTATTGAAGGGAACAGAAAAATGTGAAGCCAGGAACTGTGCTTCATTACAAGGACAACGCCAAATGATTTAGATAGTTTATCTTTCTTCAGAGTCCAGTGACCTCAGCATGCTCTGAACCAAAGATATAATGAAGAGACAAGACAGTTAAACAATATAATTGGAACTGACCTTTGCAGGGTGATTAAAGTCTAGACTGAGAGAGGGCCTAGTCAGACACCATTCAAGGAAGAGAACACAATAATTTTATCTTGAGGATCATTATTTCAGCCTAGAATCCCTCTGTTTGTCAGGCAGGAATAGGGAGTTAGATTGTGTCTGTGGCATTAAATCTACAAGATATATAGAAATGTGACAAAATTAAGAAAGTTGTTAAATCTTTGTAACAGAGAGGTGGGTCATCAATATTGACACAGAAGAATAACTTTTAGAGACAATTATTACAGATAGTGAATAATTGACACAATTTTGTCATGATCTATGAATAAGGAAATAGAATTGCTGATATGGTTATGGGTTCAACATAAAGTGAAACCTATCAAAGTAGATTGTATTGTGAAGAATAAGATTATGTTGATGTATTGCATATAAAATTAAATGAATTAATTAATTCAACTTTATGGAATATAGCCTTAGATAGTAGAAGAAAGAATAATTTTTTGGTATAATCAAGAAAGCTTGAAGGAAAACTCATTTTAATAAGATATGGGTGAGAAAAAAGAAATGATACAGAGAAAAAGAGTGTTGTGTGACATTTTTCTGGAGAGATATAGCACAAACATCTAGCTAACCAATGACAGGCCAGCATAGTAGTATTAACAAAGTCTAGCTGATGAGTATTTTACTGAAAGGAATATGAGTAAGTGCTTATATACAGAAGCAAGGACAATTCAAAGGCAGCTACATCACTCAGCATGGGTGATAACTCAAGAAAGGTGGAATGCTAGAGCTCACAGAGAAACTTGTAGGCAGTTCCACAGATCAAAGAGTCTCCCAGGCAGCTCAGTTGTCTGGGTATCTTCAGTAGTCCTTATACTTACATCGTCTTGGAGGAGTTTGTATATCAGATCAGTTTCAGGGACTTCCTGCATCTTCTGAGTTGTTTACTCTCTAATAACACAGGGCCTTTCTTTAGCTTGTCCTGAATAAGTTTAGAAGTGAATTGATGCACAACTAAGAGGGGAAAGGAGAGAAGTGGATCTGGTGATAAGAGAAAGAATGGGTAATACAATGAATTTTCATCCATGACAAGCATTTTGAAGTGACAGGCATTCAGAGACTAATACCCAGGTAGTAGCTGGAAAATACACAATAGAGTAGAGAAATGCAATAGAATATTGTGGCGAGCATATCACCAGCCAGCTCCCATTTATCATTCAGTGCATTTTTCTAAAAGGAATTTCTATCAAATTCCTTTTTGTTACACTTAATGTTAGCTCTACTAATTTTAATCTTGTTACTTACTTCTGACATGCTTACATGTGTTTTTTTTTTTTTTGTGTGTGTGTGTGTGTGTGTGTGTGTGTGTGTGTGTGTTTTTACTTTTTGGCTCTTTTGAGGGGGCTTGCCACCCGTCTTCCAAGTAAATACATGTGGAAACTTATTATTGTTTATGAATGCCTAGCCTTAGCTTGGCTTGTCTCTAGCCAACTTCACTTAAATTATCCCATCTATATTTTGCCTCTGGGCTTTTGTCTTTCTCTATTCTATACACATTCCTTTCCTTCGTACTTCATTGCTGCTTGTGTAGCTGGGTGGCTGGCCCCTGATGTCCTCCTCTCCTTCTCCTTGTCCTTGCTCCTCTGTCCTCTTTTCCTAGATTTCTCTTTTTATTCATTCTCTCTGCCTGCCAGCCCCACCCATCCTTTCTCCTGCCTGGCTATTGGCCATTCAAATCTTTATTAGACCAATCAAGTGTTTTAGACAGGCACAGTAATACAGCTGCACACAGTTAAACAAATGTAGCATAAAAGAATGCAACCCATCTTTGCATCATTGAACAAATGTTTCACAGCATGAACAAATGTAGCACATCTTCAATGAATATTTTATAGCATACATGTATGATGCTGATAACTAGGTAATAGTTGAGTAAATTAATATTCTAAATTATAAAGCATTACTTAAATCAATATTATATACTGCCAGTACATTCTCAGTGGTCTGTGTCTATTTAGGGAAAGAGAGTGGGTCTGGGAAGAGTTTGGGTGTGTGAATATGATAAAAAATACTTTGTATGAAAGTTGGAACTCTCAAAGAACTGGTTAAAACATATAAAAACACTAAAAATAAAAAATAAAAAATACGAATTATTTTTTAAATTTTAAATGATTTTTAAGAATACCATACATGAGTACAATTTTTACATTATTGTCACCCTTCCTGCTCCTTGCTGCAGCTCCCTTAGTGGCTATGCTGGCATGTCAGCAGGTGTGGTCACTGTGCACATTTTGTTTAGGTGCCATGTTGTTGAGATTTCCTAGATACGGCTTCCCAGTCATGTCTAGAAGATACTGTCTCTTGGCAGGTGTCCTGGTCTTCTGGCTCTTAGAATCTTTCAGGTCCCTGTTCTCTGATTGTCTCTGAGTCTTCAGTGTAGAAGTTGCTTTGTAGACATGTCAACTGGGATTGAGCATGCCACTGTTACTTATTCTTTGCATTGTGACCAATTTTGTCTCTCTGTTGTAGTCTCTATCGTCTGAAGAATAAAGAAGAACTAAAACTTCATTGATGAGCCATGAGAGCTACACTTATCTTTGATTATTAGTATATACTTAGAAATTATACTGGATTGAGGAAAGTGGTAATAGTTGTCTCTCCACTAGAGTCTATGTCTTCTCCAACCCAGTTGCCTAAGTGTATAATACTAGGCATGAATTCCTTTCTATTGAGAAATCCTTAAATCCACTTAAACAATTGTTGTTTTCCTCTGAGACAAATGTGCCACAATTGCATCACTGTAGATCAAACAAACCATGGGTGGGCACATGGATTAGAGGGAGGACAGGGAAAGTAATACAGAATCATAGAGAGGAAAATCATGGTGTTTGTCAAAGCCATTAGGGAGACATTATTTTATAAGCTTATTTAAATACGTACATATAAATGTATGTGTGTGTGTGTACAAGCACAGACACATATGGTTTAAATGAAGTTTATGTGGGGTTAATAAACCTTCTAAAATTCATATACTCTCTAGTAGAAGAAACCGAATGCCAGTCATGGATAACTTCCCTTCAAGTTGTTGGTCATTGGAGTCCTAGAGTTGCTTAAAACAGTATAGGCTGTAGTGGATGTCCGTGGTTGCCTCTTAGAACTGGAAGGTAAAACCCTACATCAGAGGATACCACAGCTTTGAATACAGCACTTGGAAAATTCATCTGGAAGCCTCTTTCTTGAGAACTAGCTTTCATAACATCAAAAGGTGCTATGCCAAGAGAAAGAAGTGATCAATTGTTCTTCCAGCTGTTAAGCCTACATACCACAAAGTGTCTGGGCCAGATAAAAAGCTGCTTATTAACTTCAAGCTGACAAAGTGACTTCCTTATGAAGAAATTGCTCTAGAATGTGAGTAAGGTTATAAAACCATGTTCATAGTATATGAAAGACTCTGCTACATCAAAACACTTTTTCTTAGCTGTCTTCCTCCTCAGAACTCATAACATCAGTTTCTGAAAACAGAAAGTCAAATAATTGCTCATTGAGAGGTATTCTGCATTTAAAAAAAAAAAAACAAAAACAAAAACAAAAAAAACCTGCAGTTCCTCAAAGTTCCTAGGTCGGTTAACAAAGAAAGTCTGAGAAACAATCAGAGAAAAGGAGCCAGAGGACTCAATGAGCACTACATGTAATGTGACATCCCAGAGGACATGCTGAAACTAACAATGAGACAACAGGTGAAATCTGATGGTACCCACTTAACTGGATTAATAACAATGTTTTTAATAACACTTGAGGCGAATATGACATACTACGTGTTTTTTTTGTTTGTTGTTGCTGTTGCTTTGGCTTTCTTGTTTTGTTTTTTGTTTGTTTGTATGTTTTGAGACAAGGTTTCTTTGTGTAGTCTTGGTGCCTGCCCTGGATCTCGTTCTGTAGTCCAGGCTGGCCTGGAACTCACAGAGATCTGCCTGGCTCTGCCTCCCAAGTGCTGGGATTAAAGGCATGCGCCGCCGCCGCCGCCGCCGCCGCCGCCGCCGCCGCCACCACCACCTGGCCACATACATGTTAATGACAAAGGGATATGGAGTAAATGAGAACTCTCCCATCTTTGTAACATTTCTGAAATTTAAAGGTATATAAAGTTAAAATATTAATTAATAATATTTTAGGAACAACATAAACAAACAGTGGAAGAAATTAAAGGGAAATAGGACCATAAGAAAATCTAGAAATATAATGTTTAAAAACATTTCAATGGAAGATTCCTAATTGTGATGGTTAATTTTGTTAGCTTGACAAGATATAGAATCATCTAAAAGATACAAGCTTCTGGACATGCCTGGGAAGAACTACCTAGATGAGGTTAATAGAAATAGGAAGAGCCAACTTAACTATAGTTAGTATCATTTTAGGAGCTGTGTACCAAGATCGATTTTTAAAAAGTCCGTCAGCATGTATTGCTTCCCACCTCCTGACTGTGGACACGACGTGAGCAGCTGCTTTAGTCTCATGCTGTGACTTCCTCTCCACGAAGGGCTGCACCTCCAAACGCAGCTAAAATAAACCCTTTCTCCTTTAAGTTGCTTTTGTCTGGATGTTTTGACACAAGAACAGGAAAAGTAACAAATATACAAAGGACTTAAATTCGAGTCCCGTTCACCCGTAGATCTTAATCTTCTCCTCATGTGGACCCTTGCGGGGATCCACAAATATTAGCAGTTTTAAATTAATAAAGTAGATATTTGGATAATGTACCCTGAAAGCAATCAAATGGATTTTTTAAAGATAGATATTGAAAACTTGTTTTTTTTTCTTCTAAAATTATGCCTGTGGTACAATTTGTTCATTTGGCTTACTATATATTATTGAAATATTTACACTCTAAAGTATAGGATGAAATTATTCTCCAGCAATGTTGGAGAATTTGAAAGGAAAAGGCGTTTTTCAAATATAGAACTTGAATATGTAATTAAAGTCTTACCATTTTCTATCTTCCCATTGGATTAAAAACTGAACGAATTCTTGTAACTGCTATGACCTTTAACTAACAGAAATGATTTGTCCAAGAATAATCTGTAGGATTTCAGGCATATATTTAAGCTGTCTGCCCAGAAGTGACTCTTCCTAGCCCAAGACTCCTTTACTCCAACTTAGACTGCTTGAATTTCATCTGTGATAACAACTCTTTCACTTGAAATCTCATCTGAGTTTTACATCCTGAGCCTCAAGGACTGGCTAAGAAAATGGAAATAACCCCAGAAAGATTAGAATTAACATATTTTTAGCTTGAAGCTTGCAACCAGGCTGTGTGCCTACAAATTAGGTGTCAGTGGCTCCAAGCCCAAAACCACCACAAGTTGGTTTCACAGAGTTTGAAGTAATGACTAAGCCACATGCAGGTTTCTGTCAAAATCTTGTGGAGCTCTGACTGCTTGTTGAGCAAGAAGGATGGAAGCAAGGAGCCATGACTAAGAGCAAAGCATCTCTGCTCTCCAGCACTGGTTTAGTTCCAAGTCTCTACAGGGAATTTCTCAGGCTTTTCACATCTTCAACTAATAAAATTGTAAAAGATTTTAATGATCAATATTCTTTCTCCTTTCATGTTAATTTGCATGTGAAGAAACTCAAAACTAGTCAACTCAGATATTCTGCCAAAGAACACCCAGAGATGATCTCAGATCTGTAACCTACTCCCAGATCCTCACAGTGTGTTCTTTCTGTCCAGTCTCTACAATGATGTTAAATTATCTTTGCAAGGTAACTGTGTCATGACAGGCTTGTAATCACCATATAAAGACTCATAATCTACCAGGTGGTGGTGGCACATGCCTTTAATCCTAGCACTCAAGAGGCAGAGGCAGGTGGATCTCTGTGAGGCCAGCCTGGGCTACAGAGTGAGTTCCAGGAAAGGCACACAGAGAAACCCTGTCTAGGAAAAAAAAAGACTCATAATCCATGCCAGCTTATTAGATAGCTTGTAAAAGGTATAGAAAAAGAATTTGGTTAAAAAATAACATAGTTCAACAACTCAATGTGAAAGGTGTCCCTTCCCAGGGAAGATTCTATCAACTGGCTGTCCACTGCCAAAATGGTCAGCCTTGAAAACATGCATGCAAGTAACATGATATACAAATACATATAATATACACATACAATAGCAAGTGATGAAAAACTAGGCCATGAATTTGAAGGAGGGTTGGGAGGGAAGGAAGGGAAGGGATAAATATTGTAATTAAAATACAATCTCAAAAATAAACAAGACACACGAGCAAGAAAAAAAATATCTTTGTTTAACCTGACTTTTCTGGGATTATTTGATATCGTGAAATGCCATTTTTAAAGTATCACCTATTACCACTGTAAGACACACCCTTAGAATCAACATCAACTCTGCCCTGTGTTCTCTCCCTCTAGAAGGGGATGTGGCTAAGGAGAGGCGTAACAACTGCCACCATCAAACTCTTTTGAGACCTCATATTCTTTTGCCCCAATGACTTTAACATTTCAGATTGGCTAGCTGGCAGTTTTAAGTTTCAAATATGGGTGAATGTATGGAAAGGAGAGGTGGAGAAAAAATTACACAATACCTCTGGGAAAATAATCACTGAAAAATCCATAACACATAAAATGTTTTTTCCACACTTCTTTAAAACTTCCCCATATAAAGGTCACTTTCTAGTTAATAAGGTCAGCAACTGTTCTTGAGTAATATTTCAGAAATGTTAGATTTTATGCAGCCCAGAAATCTAACAAATACAATAAAACATAGGAACCGTGCCCTCATTGCTTAGTGGCAACAAAGTTTATAGAAAAATTATTAGAATAAAAAGTACAAGAGAGACTTGAATATAAAAATATGTCGTGTAACAATGCTATAACAATATGCATTGTGCTTTGGTATTAATTTTTCTGTATATTGAGTTAAAATTGCTTATCTAGTATTGATTTATAACACAGCTCAGATACAGAATTTGAATATTTTAGAGCCATCATGCTGCCAAAATTCCAAAGACTGAGATATGATGCAGAGTAAGAGCACTAACCTAGCAGGTGTAGGATTGTCAGCTCTACCCTCCATAGCACAAAAAAAAAGAAAAACAAAGGATGCATACAGATGACCACAAGCAATGACTCCCTCTTCTGAGAGGGACACTGGATGCATCCTAAGAGAATTCGTACCATATTTCATCTCGATGGCTTGCATACTCTTGAAATCATTGTTAGAAGGACAAGAATGGAATTAATAATATGTAGGTCACACCCAGCAGTGTAGAGAAGCAGCAGTAGAAGAGGACACAACAGGGAACACCTGGAGCATGAAAGTATTCAAGTTAGGGTGGGAACAACTAGAAATAGTATCTTAATGAGGACAAAGGTTGGACCAAATCATGGGATTCACCTGGTGTCAGAGACCTACTTTAATTGCTTAGACAAGTTCAAGCACAGAATTAAGGATCAATGGCAGATATAAATCCAAGGGAAAACACTAGGATAACAGGTGAAGTGAGAAAAAAATGAACAGTGCAATATACGAGCATTATTCCCAACACGATTGTACTTTAAGGATATCTAGTCTTCAAGAACAACATGTGGGGCTAAAGGAAATTAAGCCAAAACTATGAATGAAAGTGAATCAATGAAGGCCTAGCATGGAAGCATTAAGCAACTAGGGAAAATGGGTTCAAAAATTAGGAAGGAGCAGTATGTAAATAAGACAGAGACAACAATAAGTATCATTCCTTCACTCCATTCATCTGTTTCTGTATTAAAATGCTGATTACCTCACACATTTTAAAACTGTTTGGTGTCTCTAGTTCAAAGCTGTAATTCTTAAGATGAAAGCTTCCATTTCTTAAAACCCAAATTACAAGATCAGCAAAGAGTCGAGAACAAATCCCAACACTGACAAATACAAGAATATAAATTTTACAAAAAAAGTTTCTCCACGATAGATGTATTGAGATTAAAGTGATGTTAAAGTAATAGATTGATAATGGGAGGAAAAACAAACGTGTAAAGAACCAATACAGTCCTGTAGTTACTATGTATAATATTTTGAAATAATTTATGGTTCAATCAGTTGATCCTATGCATTTCACCAGGGCTCAATTTAAAAATGAACTGGATGAAGTCCACTTAAATAATTTAAAGATGTAGCATTTTAAGAGTCACTAACATCTTACTATTTTCTAGTTGTATAAACATTTTCTTTAAAAACTTGCAAATAAAACGATTACACACCACAACTAGCAGACCCAAAGCCTGTATAACTAACTGAACTTCTATGTAGTTAGAATGGCCATTCAGGAATGGAGGCTCCGAACCTTCGCATTACATTTTACATTTTGGATATAAAATGTATTTTATGTTAATTTTCTACCACCAAGAACAAAAAAATCCATGACAGACTTAGAGATATTGTAATGATATGCATATTGTGTTCATCATCTTATTTAATCTTTAAGCTATTTTATATCGTATCATGTTATATATTACCAAAAATAAGTAAAATTATCAATGTTTGGAGATGTTAAATAATTCACCCATGACCATTTGATTACTAAGTAAATAAAGTTGGCATTTCCACTTCAACTTTATGACCATATTTATTTAACTGACACTCTAATTTCAAAATTAGCCGTTTTAAGGTAGAATGTTTAATTCTTTATGTTAAAAAACATTGTGACTTGCTGTGGGATGTCTCTCTGTATGCTGTGAATATGTGTTTCTCCCATTGGCTAATAAATAAAGCTTCATTGGCCTATGGCACGGCAGGATGGAGCCAGAAGGGAAAATCCAGGAGAGACAGTGAGAGAACAAAGGAGAGTGGGGAGAGATGCTAACCCACCGTCTAAGGAGCAACATGTAATGGGACACAGGTAAAGCCAAAGAATATGTGGCGATACATAGATTAATAGAAATGGGTTAATTTTTAGATGAAAGAGCTAGCTAACAAAAAGCCTGAGCCATTAGGCCATACAGTTTGTAATGAATATAAGCCTCTGAGTAATTGTTTTTGTTTTGTTTTGTTTGGGGGTTTTTTGTTGTTTGTTTGTTTGTTTGTTTGTTTGTTTCAAGACAGGGTTTCTCTGTGTAGTTTTGGTACCTATCCTGGATCTCGCTCTATAGACCAGGTTGGCCTCGAACTCACAGAGATCCGCCTGGCTCTGCCTCCCGAGTGCTGGGATTAAAGGCGTGGGCCACCACCGCCCGGCGAGTAATTGTTTTATATGTGGCTGTGGGAATGTGGGTGGGAGAGATTTGTCCAGACCACTGGGCAAGGCAGGAACAGAGAAACTTCCCCCTACAGAGACTCTAGCAAGGAGGGCTCTAGTCTGTCTGAGTTAAGAAGGTTGAATACATAACACAGAGAGTAACTTTAGAACGTACTGAAGTTTAAAATTAGTGAAACCAAAAAAAAAAAATGAGAGAAAGCATGATTTGAAATATAATATTGGAGAAATATGAAAAATGTGGGCTTGACACAGGTATGAAGGGCAGGTTTGAATGTACAGAGTGGGAGGGGAGGGCACGCCAGTTGAGGGACACATACAGGTGACATGGAATTTAAGAAGAAAAATATAATACTCATTGTATGGAGAGAAATCGTTAAATAGACAGCTTGGTATGGAAAGATACTAACAGGGGATAGGAGCCTGGAGTTCAGGAGCTGGAGACACGCATTCTATGGCTCACATAAAACTCGACCGGGAACCCTGGACATTGACTTATAAATAATGGAAAGGAATATAAATCTCAGATGAGAAGACTTTCATACCTTGGCTCAACCATTTTTAGACTTCCTCTAGCCTCCAAATTCAAACAAGTATAGTGCTACTTTTCTTTTGATATTAAGTAGAATAAGTTTCCTTCTCAATTATGAGAATGTTCTCCACATATAACTATCAGAGAGAAGAGGTACATATAAGAGAACATTGTCTCCATTTTTTATAAAACCTACTGGTAAAATATCTAGCAAAAAATATAGGGATAATCTAAGTTCAACATTAAATTTCATTTTCTGGTACAGCTTTCAACAGATTTGGGGGTGTTAGGTAAAATTTTAATTTAGTGGTATTATTTCTGAACTTGACAATATTCTAACTAGAACAGAAAGATTGTTCGTTCAGTCACTTAGTAAGTAGGCATGTAATCGGCATCTGTTATTACCTGATACACTTTTAGTAATGAGAATGCAATAATGAATAACACCAAAAGATAAGCATGAGTAGTAAGCATGAGTAGTAAGCATGAGTAGTAAGCATGCCACTTATGATAATGTGACCAAGTTCATACTGATTCTTTGTAAAAGGAGAAATTCACTTCCTGTCTCGACTGATGAAGAGGTAAAAAGAGAAAACACGATTCCCAAATACCAAGGTGGAATACACTATTATTTGATAAGGAAACATAAATGTACTTAACAGATTCGATAAAATGGGAAAAAAATCTACAAGTATAACTGGTCAAGTTTCCCCATGATAAAATGTAAAATATTAATAACCTTGAATCTATATTCAAATATTATTTGTTATGGAATTGTTCACAAACAACATTACTGGCTTTGCTGTTCAATTTTATAACATTGTAAAAAATATTATTTGAACTCTTTCAGAAGATAGAAGTACAGACTCATCCCAAGTACGTTTTTAGGTCTGAATGACACTATTGTAAAAATAAACCAAATCCTCACATCAACAACAAAAAAATTAGAGATCAATATACTTAATGAATAAAGAGACACAAGCTATTAACAAAATATCAAAAAGTTAAAGTTAGCAATAGGTGAACAGAATAACACTTCATAAACAAGTGGCATTTATTTCAGGCTTATTGAATTTTCAAAAATCATTACAACTCACCACACTAACAAATTAAAAGAAAAAGGTATCATTCAATAGGACCAAGAAATCCATTAAAATAATTTAAGAATATGATCATGATTAATTATGTAAATTTAGAAATCATTTTGATAAAAGCATATGTGGAAGCTTGTATCTAACTAAATCACTTAATGGGAAATCCTGACCCACCACCCACGTCACTGACAAGGAAAGAATGCTATTTACCATTGTGCTGGAGGGCTGTGTAATAATAAAAAGAAATAAAAGGCAAAAGGCTTTTAAACATAATCATACCTATATGTACATATCTCATAAATATTTACTTGGATAACACCAGGGAAATTTCAAAACTGTACCAAAATTCTGTTAAATCCTGTTTCCAGAAATAGTTGGTACAAAATTTCCAATGCCTATGCACTTTGGGAATTTTGTAAGTCCCCACCCCCACCCCAATTCAAAAGCAGAGTCATTTCCAAACATTCCTTAAAGCTGGGATTCTGTCCCTCACCCCAGGAATAGAATGTGCATGAAACTCTGCAGCCTCTATGAATGGACCATAACCAGTGAAAGATTTTCCACTGGTCCTACACCTTGCCTGTGGTCTCTGTCAAGACTTTCACTCTGTATTGCATACCGTGTGTATGAGCCTGTGTAATGCACAACATGCATGAATGGATAAGCTTTCAAGTTATCTCTGTCAGGTTTTTTGAGTTGTTAACACTGTTAACACTGAATAGAGTCCAGAAGAGTTTCTGTCTAGAGAGCTCTACCCAAATGCAGATCAGTGGAAAAGTGTTTCCATGATTTTAAGTCACTAACTGAGGAGTTTACTTCTTCATTGTTTAGTGATAGAAACTGGAAGAAAAACAAAAAGGTGATTTTAACTAACGTAACAGGTTTGAAAGTCAACATACAAAAGCAATTGGCTAGGTGTATAATTTATCAGTTATTTATAATGTATATAATACATAAATTGATAATTTTAATAATAATTGATAAGTTTAAAAATAATTGATTTACAAAACTATCCAAAAATATGGAAATAAAAAAATCCATTGAAATAAAATTCACAAAAGCAATGTGGAATCTATACATTAATCCTTAATCAGACCAGGCATATATAACAATGTTTATTTTTTTCACAATTTGGAAGGTAGAAGACAGAGGCCACAGAGCCTGACAAACAGGTTCTTGTGTGTTTTCCCTTCCTGACTCACAGAAGGCCAGTTTCTCTGTGTCTTCTCTGGAATTTGCTTAGTATGTGCACTTACGTGAGAGATGTCAAGCTCTCTTGTGTCTCTGCATATGGGATCATCAATCCTTTCAGAGAGGAACCTGCCTTCAGAACCTGATTATCTCCCTTAGGCCTCATCTCCAATGTCATCACATTAGGAGTTAGGGCTTCAACATAACAATTTTGGTGTGACACAGTCGGACCATAAGACACTAAAAGTCCAAAAGATCAAACCAAAAATCTATGATATTCATGGATTAAGACACTATGTTGTCAATTCTCTCCACACTTATTTATGCAATTAGTGAAACATAAATCAAAATACCACCAGGCCTTTTTCTATGGATGAATACTTGGCTTATGAAATTTACATGAAAATGTAAAATTGAAACAGAAAAATGTTTCTAGAGAAAGATGAATCAGGCTAGAAAAAAATAGTTATATCTTCTCAAATCTGTCATTAAGAAAATGAATCATGAAGCTATAAACTGAAAGAAAAAATTCAGAAAACATATACATGTCAAAAACACATATGATTTCAGAGCTAACTACTTGGTAGCTGATAGCCAACTGAAGAACTTTTCCCAGAGACAGTTTCTTCCACTCCCTGAATTCCTTAGTTGCCTATAGTTCTTTGTTTAGGGTTGGGCTTATTAGATTTCCCTGTCCCTTGCTAGTGTGTCTATTGGTATCATCCTTCCTATTCTTGTTCAGGTCTTGTTTAGGCAGCCATATTGATGAGATGTCATGGGTGTAGCCTCTTTGACATTTCTAGGAGAACCAATCTTACAGCAAACTTCCTCTTCCTCTGAATCTTATATATGTGTGCTGTTCTTAAAATATAAAAATACTGGGGCTCAAGAGATTGCTCAGCAGTTAAGAGCACTTGCTGCTCTTGTAGAAGATCTGAGTTCAATTCTTAGCACCCATGTTAGATGGCTCACAACTACAACTACCTGTAACTCCTGCCTCTGGCTTACATGGGTACCTGCATACACACACACACACACACACACACACACACACACACACACACACACAAACACACACACTCAAAATAAAATCAAAAAAAATATGAAAATATAGATTGGTTTATACATATGTATACTCAGAAACAGATACTTAAATCTAGTTTAGTTAAAGCTTAGTTTAGTTAAAAACCAAAATCTAGTTAAAGACCAGTGTGTTTAGTTTAGTGTATCCATGGCAACAGTCACTTTTGAAATTCTGTTGCCAGGTAACTCCTGAGAACACATGGACTCTTAAAATGGAATAGGAAGACTTCGTAGCCAGCCAGAGACATAGGTAATGTGTGCAAATCATGTAGCCCTGAGTCTTACCATTTTGGCTTTTCAAGCACAAAAACCACATCCTGAGTTGTCACAATTTAGTTGACAGGAACAGTTAGCAAGAAGAGGAACTACAAAAGCCAAAATCAAGGTTAATCCATTTAGGAACTTTCCCAGCCACATCCGGGGACCACTGACATAGACTTTGCTCCTGATTTAGCAGGTGAACTAGGTCTTTATTTCTGTTTTGGCAGGCACTGTGGCCTCCGTGCTGTGTTCCAAGACCTTGAATAGGTGTCCATTATGATGTTAGTCGTGCTAAGGCTTGGGAGCCTGTTACAGTTCAATTTACAGACTAAGTTTGTAAGTAAATGGAGAGATGCACCTGTGAACTAATATTTACAAAAACAGATCTAGCAAAATGGCAATGCAGAAACTTAACTTCAGAATGCGATATTCACTTGAAAAATCTTCAAATTTTCTGTGTCTAAAATGTTTCAGAATAAAATTCTGGGTGGATTTTTACTATTATATAAAGGCTTAAAGAGATGGTAGTATGCCAAGAAAGTACATTTAATAGTAAGACTTAATAGAATCAAGAATAAATTGTATTTTTCAAGGGTAAAGAGTCCAGCCAAGCTCCAAGAGTTCAGTTGAAGAGAGAGAAAAGGGATTCTATGAGCAAGAGGGATCAAGATCCTGATGGGGAAACCTACAGGGAAAACCAAGCCAAACTAGTAGGAACTCATAAACTTTACACCAATAACTGAGGAGCCTCCATGGGACTGGACTAGGCCCTCTGCATAAGCAAGACAGTTATGTGGCTTGATCTGCTTAAGGGCCCCCCTGGCAGTAGGGTCAGGATCCATCCCTGGTGCATGAGCTGGCTTTTTGGAGCCCACTACCTATAGTGGGACACCTTGCACAGCCTTGATGCTGGGGGAGGGGCTTGGTCTTGCCTCTACTGAATGTACCAGTCTCTGCTGACTCCCCATGGGAGGATTTACCTTGTTGGAGGAGGGAATGGGGCGTGGGTTAGGAGGGGAAGGCTGGAGGGGCGGGAGGAGGGAAGAGAGGGAGATCTGTGGTTGGTATGTAAAATGAATGAAAAATTTTCTTTAATAAAAAATTGTGGCATTCTAAAAAAAAATAAAGTTGCATCATAATAGTAAAAAAAAAAAAGTACAGTTTCCTGGGTAATATGCCAAAGACCACCTAACCAGTAGCTTCTTTAAATGTTCATACTTGGATTGTATGTAATGATTTTCATATCCAAAATTTTCCCTCTGTCTGTGAAGCAGTATCTCTAAAGAATATGGACTTCAGGTCAGTTCTACTTGCTTCCCAGGCCTCACTGAACACTCATTGTCCATTGCATAATTTATTACATCATTCCCATGGTTCCTGAGAGCAGGACAAAGCCAAGGTAGGCTTCATGTATGTCTTGTTCTTCTATATATTTACGCATCGTACAATAGTGTGAATGTATATCAGGCATTAAATAAGTATGTGTTGAATGAGCTGTGCTGTAATAAATACTGTGAAAACTGAAGCTCACTCAGCAAAGTATATAACATTCAAAGTGTTCAGTTCCTCTCTGAAAGTTCATGACCTACCTGATATAAGAATATCCAAGCTAACTGGCACCCTCTTTCCACAGAATAATTTAGAATAAAATTCTCCCTTCAAACAAAGGTGCTCAATTTTGTTTTTATTTCAAATTTTTATTTACATTTTTTCATACAATATTTTTATCATATTCTTTCTCCTCCAGCAACTTTACCCAGACTTTCTCCACCTCCCTATCCACCCAACTTCATATTCTTTCTCTTTCTCTCACACAATCAAAATAAAAAAACCCTAAAAACTAAAACAACAATAAAATAAAAAATAATAAGAGGAAAAAAGTATCAAAACAAAACTAAAAGCTAACAAATAATAGGAAGTCTCTTTTTTTGGTTGACGACTAAGCCTGGGGCCTGCCCCGAAGTATGATTGATATACCCCAGTGACACTCCATTGGGGAAAACTGATTTTCTTTTTCCTGGAAATTATCAATTGAAAATACCTTCTTGTTTAGGAGTCTACTACCCTTTCTCGGTGCTGAGATTTTATCTGATTTGAACATGTGCAGATCTTTTGAATGCTGTCACAGTCTCTGTGAGTTCATACGTGGATCACCCCCACTATGTATTTTTTATTTTGGTTTAGATTAGTTTCGTTAGGAGATAGGGTCATGTAGCCCAAGCTGGCCCCAATTTGCTATGTATCCCAGGATGACCTTGAGCTCCTCCTGGTCCTCTTGCCTCCGTCGCTCAAATAAATTACCATTTAAAAAAAAATTAATCCAACACTGATTGATTTCAGCTCACTCCTGTTCTTCTTCTGTATTTTTTTATTTCCTCTTATATAATATTAAGCTACAGCACAAAGGTCAGCATGATGCTAATATAATATTTAACAAAAATAATCATCCCAAAAGGAGAACAAAGCTAGGAATGGGCACTGGAGTGGCTCTTGGTATCAGTGACTTCAAGAAGTTCATCATGGAGGCAGGAAAAAAACTCTTCCTTTGGACTACACTCACAGTGTGTAGCTGAGGAAAACCACCCCAGGGTATCTACCTGGGGAAACTCCTGCAAAGAGATGCCCTGCCACCAGGTATGGCAGTGGTCACAAAATCCAATAAATCCTTTCCTGCAATAATCACATGGGAAGATTGATGCTGGAAGCAGACATATGGCTCCCAGGGAGGCGTAATGAGCTAAAGACCCATGCTGCTGGAGCAGGTGATGCACTAATTAGATTTCACCAGTGTGGTTCACGCCGTGTTTAGATGAGAATTGTATTGAAAGACACAAAAGAACCCCCCCCCTCCCAAAAAAAGGAAGAGCAAGGAAAATAGTTTCGGTCTACAATCATAATGAAATCGGGATGATGGGACTGAAATAAGGTCCTTATAAGACTTCTGTTGGGAAAATCAAAACAATTTGTCATGTAATATTAAAATCTTACCAGAATTAAGTGAACAGAGTCATTGGAGATCTAGAAGCCTTGGCGGTATGTTATCACTTTATCACACGTTCTTCCCATAGTTTCTCATGAAGGGAGACACAGTTATCTCGAGGTCCCTCTGTTCTAGGTATTCACATACATGACCAGTTTATTCTCCCTAACAATGGTACAATATCATTGAACCCCAGAAAATTGGATTCGCCAAGAGTTACTAACCACCCAAGGGCACACACAGAAGCAACAGAGCCAGTGATCAAAAATTGAGGTGTCTAATGACAAAGATAATGACCCTGATCCTATGCAAGCTGCTCTTTCTGTTTTATAATCACTGTAAAGGGCATATGCACCTGAGAACGATCATTATAGAGAGATACAAAACTTTTCAGGGAAGTATTTATGTGACACATTTATTCTTCCCCCTCCCCCCCCGACCCATTCTGCAACTAGAGCTTTTGGTTATGGCCATGATCTTCAAAGGAAACATTTAGCTAGGCTAGTTACCTGTGGTGAAGCCTTGCAATGTACTTAGAACTTAAATGTACTCAGGGGTCTTTCTCCTCCTAGCCATTTTTTGTGATGACCCCACTGCCACTGAAATGCTGTGTAGCTCCTTTAAGTTTTACAGTTTTGAACTGGGCTACTGGCTCTGCTATGGAAATACTGAAATAAAATGGAAATGCCTGTGGTCTGAAAAAGGCGGTGATTAAACTTTCAAATTATTCTCGACTAACTCTTCAAATTTTAAATGTCAGGGCATTTAGAAAGTGGACTGACAAGCATGGTTCCTAGAGAATTGCTTTAGAATAGTGTGTGTGTGGGAAGGGGGGGGGGGTGAAATGCATATTGACTGGCAAAAATTCACTTGTAGCCTGTATCTGTTGTGATACAAATAAAACACTCGGTGTACTCAAAAGTACAAGGGTTCTTATGTGTGTTCTAGCTTGATAAAAGATTTGAAATTTTGCTTCTATCTAAGAATAAACATCTATTGTAAGAATTAAAATCACTGAGTCTGTCTAACAATAAGCACCACGTTTAAAAAGCAAAAGTAATCCACTGGCTGAAGAATTGTTTCAGCTGATTTTAAGGATTAGTGAAAAACAATGAGTTTAGTAATACTAGGCTTCTGTAGGAACTATGAACCACAAGGGTTTTGACAAAATTTGTCAATTTTAAATTTGGTAACAGTTTGCCTAAGACAAAAACTCTTGGCAGAATAAAAACCCATTACACATTAAACCTCATCAATTCCTAATAGAGACAACTATCAGTAACAACTTTCCATATACTAGTAATAACCCAGTACCAAGAGTGGTTTCACTTTTCCATAAAGTATTTCATTTTAAAAAAAAAAAAAAAAAAAAACAAGGGGAGATGGGGAGATTGTGTGGAGAACAGCTGAGTCCAGGGTGAGTGAACTAGGAAATGGCTCTGAAAGCGAAGGGATATGCAGCAGAGAGTTCAATCATTAAACCATCTGTCCAGAGGAACCCTGAGGTTAAAGAGAAAGGAGGAAAAGTCTGTTTGGGAGTACTCTCAACTCTAGCTGAAGGGAAGTGTGCTGGCTGCAAGGGAAATCATGAAGTCAAATAATGCCTATTCCAAAATGAATTTGAGACTCAGAGAGTGACGTACTGGGTACCTACTCAGATAAATAGTCGTAAGACTAACTTACTGATTCGTTTGAAATACATTTTTAACAAAAAGAGCTGAATTTCATAGAAATTAATAAATATGACATTATCCTCAGAAGAAACAACCCAGAAAGTTACTCTCAGACTTTTGATATGTGATCAGGTCAACCTTTAGCCTCCTGAGGATAAGGAAAGCCTGTTTGTTATCTGTGCAAATCTTGTGCTCCTAAAATTTTCAATTTGTGTTCCCTTTTGATTAAGTTAAAAGCAAACCCTCCACCCAGCCTCTAAGTGGAGCTTTCTCCTCCTTTGGGTTCTAATGTTAAGTGATGTTCACCTGGTTTTCCTTATTTGTCCAATAAACTTTTCCAAAAGATGTGCCATGAACCAAACACCGTACCAGAGGCGGGCAAAACAAGTCTACATGTCAAAAGCTTCAAAGCTGTTTCTTCCAGCTCTTTTCCCTGTTCTCTCTGACCTTGGATGTTAGGCCACATCAGAAAAGATATCTTAAATGGGAAGGATAAATAGAACAGATCTGGCAGCAAATCCTTTCTAAAAGCTCAAAGCGCGCAGGCATTCAGTAAAGGAAATGCTTTCCCTTTCTTTTGCTATAAGGCCGATTCTTCAGATCATGACAAGGTCAAACTAGTTGTTCCTGAGCTAAGAAAGCAGCTGTTGAAGCTGAAGGGATTTGAGAAGTGTTTCTATTCCAGGTAACCATTTCCAGAGAGGGACCTATGCTCAAGGTTCAGGGAAAGTACTGAGATGAGGGCTGAGGTTATGAATAGAGTAAGGACCTGTAAACACTGAAGATGAAAGGTTGGAAACACCGAGTGTACTGAGTGAGGAAAATACACGCCCCAAATGTGAGCATAGCCAAACAAATCTTGGCTGCATGTCTTTCAAAGTAAATAAGTCTCTCTCTTTTGTTTGTGTGTGTTAATTCAGCATTCCTCTGTAAATTACTCCTCTCACTTCAGTAATGGATGTAATTGGATCTGACACTCGGACATCAATGTAGAGACACTGGAATGTAAATTTGCACACTATGTGGGCACAGGCTGGAAATGATGAGATGCTTCCACAGGAGCTAAAATGCAAGAAGCTGCTAATGGTACACATGGAAGAGGAGATGTAGATGCTGTAAAAAGCCACCCTTTAAGAACTGAGGGTCAACTGACCCACCACACTATGCCTAATCTCTGAGTTCAAGAATTTTTATCGCCGGGTGGCAGTGGCATACACCTTTAATCCCAGCACTTGGAAGGCAGAGCCAGGCGGATCTCTGTGAGTTTGAGGCCAGCTTGGTCTACAGAGTGAGATCCAGGAAGGGCACCAAAACTACACAGAGAAACCCTGTCTCAAAAGAAGCCTGGGGCCTATGCAGGGTCCCTTGGCTCGGCATGGGAGGAGGGGACTGGACCTGCCTGGACTGAGTCCACCAGGTTGATCTCGGTCTGTGGGGAAGGCTTTGCCCTGGAGGAAATTGGAATGGGGGGCGGGCTGGGGGGAAGGTGAGGGGGGCAGGAGGGGGGAGAACAAGGGAATCTGTGGCTGATATGTGGAACTGAATTGTATTGCAAAATAAAAATTAAAAAAAAAAAAAACTAGAGACAGAGAAAGGAAAAAAAAAAAAACCAAAAAAGAAAAAAGAAAAAAAAGAATTTTTTTAAGATTAATTATCTTTATTTTTTTTTAATTTTTATTTTTATTTTGCAATACAATTCAGTTCTACATATCAGCCACGGATTCCTTTGTTCTCCCCCCTCCAGCCCCCCTCACTTTCCCTGCAGCCCACCCCCCATTCCCACCTCCTCCAGGGCAAAGCCTCCCCCGCGGACTGAGATCAACCTGGTAGACTGAGTCCAGGCAGGTCCAGTCCCCTCCTCCCAGGCCGAGCCAAGAGATCCTGCATAAGCCCCAGGTTTCAAACAGCCAACTCATGCAATGAGCACAGGACCCGGTCCCACTGCCTGAATGCCTCCCAAACAGATCAAGCCAATCAAAAAAAGAATTTTTATCTGTAAAATATGGGGGAATGAATTCTAACTATAAGTTGCTTTAGGTACTTTTTCAGCGCTAACCACCCCCTCCCAAGTACCTTCATCTAAGTGGGCTGAACAGCCCGTGGGCACCAAAGTCTTGTGTTTCTAGTCACTAGCACATTTCTTGGCTCAGAGTAAATGCTTTAAAAACACGGATTTAATGAGAAAACAAATAATACATTTTGCCTTTGAGGGAACGCTTGAATATCTACTACATTTTTCTCACCACCTCTGTGGCTAAACTTCCTCACTCAACTAAGAAATTCAGATTCAAAGGACAGCTTCAGTCTGAGACCAATGTAAACTGTTAGACATCCTGCCTCCTGCCACCCTCTTTCCCTGTCCAGATTTTAAATGTGTCTGTGGACCCGTGAGCCTTTCTTCAATCCATTGGGGTTATTTGGGACTAAACATACTGTTTTCTAGGATAGTTATAAGCTTGGAACTTTATGTCATCAGTTTAATCACTTTTTCCCCTGAAATAAATATTACCTTTTTTTTTAAAATGTGTTTCTGCAAGTGTCATGGCAATTATCGGAATGACCTACAAATAAAATCACTCTTCTCTTTGCCAAATGTTACCATCAGCTGGGATAGATAACAATTTGATGAAAACACAGAGCATAAGGTTCAAGTTGGAATGTCTATGTTGGATATAATTCCAAACAGGTATGATATGTAAATTAATTTTTAAAATCTTGGCTTTGGTAAACTGGGAAGATCTCATCATTGACAAAGCAAAGACTTCAGGATAGTGTAGAGAATCAACTTGGAAGGGGACAACAAAGCCAGAAAAGAGATCTTAAAATGAACATGTGAGGAACCTTCATTATTATTATTATTATTATTATTATTATTATTATTATTATTATTTTATTATTTCTCTACTACACTTCTTCCTCATCATTGTTTTCAATCCTCACATATATCCTGACTTTTAGCTGAACTGAGATAGAAGAAGCACCATACTCATTAAATACAATAAATAAATAAACACGTCATCCTCTCAACCCTCAAAAAAAAAAATTACAAGATGGCACTGCTGTTATCCTGCAGACCTCCCTCAGAGTTTGAGCCCTTCCCAGGAAAACATGATGTCTGATACTGGAAGAAAATCTGCTTTTTAAAATAGACCAGATACCACACATGGCTAGCAAAACTCACCATTCTATCACATCCCACCGAGGCGGGGGAATTTTTCCACCTGGCAGTGACATCTGGCTGGATTAAGAAGAAGTTTTTATCCTGCTATACAAGTAGCATGCTGCATTTCTACACATCCATGTACCAAAGCCCTGTGATTATCATTGATTCTGAGGTTTATAAACAAACACTCAGCACAATGTGGTATAGGTTAAACATCCCCAGTCTCAAAATTAAAAATCCAGAAGGCTCCAAAATTCTAAACCTTTTGAGCACTGACAAAATACTTACAAGTAGAAAGCTCCATGGCTTGACTTCATATAAAAGGTCATAGCAAAAATACAGATATACTGAAAGCATTGTATATAATCTACTTCGTGCTGTGTGGATAAGGGTATATATATAGAACATAAATGAATTATATGTTTGAACTGAAGCTCCATCACCAAGGTGTCTCACAGTCCATATGCCAAAATACAAATGAACTATCAAAATCTTGTGCTCCCAAGCAGTTGAGAGAAGGATAACTTTGTAAAAGACATACATCTGGTTCAGTTCTGGGAGGGATAACTGTATCTTGGGTTTGATAGTAGATAATATCTGTCTGCATATATACATTATTTAGTCCATCATTACCCTAACTTTGCATGAAATGCATCTCCTCTGGGTTCCATGCCTCTGTTTCAATGATTGACTGTTCACTTAATCATCCACAGGCTCTAGGGCAACTCTTAGATATACAATATGGGACAAAACAGAAAATACTTTTTTCTCATGTAATTTAACATACTAGAGTCAACAAAAGATAATGAGCAAGTGAGTAAAACAAATGATAAATCGGGAAACTGATACTTGCTGCTTATAAATTTAAACAGCAAAGAGTACAGGAGCTGAGCCAGGTTTCTAGGGTGGGATGAGTAAAGCTTAAGAGGAGATCTTTTGTCCTTCAGAAGTTTTCCCAAGGTTTTCCTATTATTTGTATGCTATATGCCTTCTGGGAGAGTATGCGTATATAGGGTTTGGGCTTTATGTAGGTATTAAGCAGAAAGAATTCAAATCAAAGATTAAAGGATCATTGGAAAAATGAATCAATGCTCCCAAATCCCACCATCATTCATTGCTCACACAGTGAAGAGGCAACATAGCCAAAACAACATTGGTGGTCAGACCTGGTAACTCAAAACAGTAACCCTAACCCTTGAGAAGCTGAAGCAGAAGGGTTACCACCCATGTGAGGCTACCCTAGACTGTATAGTGAGCACAGCTGGGGCTGTATAGCAAAACACTGGCTACAGAGGCAAAAGGTAGCATGAAACCTGAGGTGAAATTGCTTGTCAAAATGTGTATTCACTCAATTCAGACTTATGTGACCTTCCATACATGTTTAAATCATCGTGTGCTTCATTGCATTTGTGCCCTGTATATAACGCTATTCATTGCTTAAAGGGGTGGTAAAACCATGACATAAAACTCCCATTGCCCCAAAGATGCCCTCCACATGGCAGCCTGAGAAGAGTCGTGCATTGCACCTTGTACTTATTCTTTGCAATGGGACTGGCTGGTGCTGAAGTTAGAGAAGAAAAACGGATTAAGAGTTGACTAAATCAACTCCAACATTGTGCCTGGAAGCTTCAAAAAAAAAATGTGAATGTTAGCACATGTTCCGGGATTCAAGACGCAGTTAAGAGTGACAGTGTGAATTTCTGCTCTCTACATTCTTGCAGTACAAAAGACAGCACCAGTGATACTGCCGCTGTGGCCAGTTCTTCATCAGCTGCCTCCTTCTCTGCATACTCCATGTGGTACTGTGAAGTCCCAAACTCATCAGTCAACCATCATTGATGAAATGGATCTACTGTGGCCCTGAGCATTCATTATAACCTGAAAGGTCTTAAAAAGTATTTTCCATGAAGTTATGATCTGCCAAGCAAATGACTACAAGAAGCATTGTTTCATTGGCAGAAAGGAGAATCTTCCATCCAGAGTTGCCTGAGAATGACTTTCTGGGGCACTGAAATTTTCATTCTAACATCCAACAGTACCAGGCCAACAAGGTTGGCAGATTTTACTGATTCCATCAGGAGGGTGTTCTAGAACATTTAGAAACAGCAAAGGAGGTGTTCTGGGAATGGAAGAATTATAACTTACCCCGTGTTACTGAGTATCATGGGTTTGACTCTTTCCTTATTGCAATACAATGATGTCATACAATCTGCTACTTTAGAAAATGCAGGTTGGTGGTGTTTACTGTACTCACACATGAACAACAATCACCACAGCCACCTAACGTCAGAGCCCTTTTGTCACCTTCAAGGAAACATCACCCTTATTGCCTATCATCCTTTGTGATCCATCTTGTGTTTTAAAAGAAGGAGGTTTAGATCATCTACATCTGGGAGGAAATGTTAGCTAACACCACATGAGAAGAGCTGGGAGAAGATTGGGGCTAAGTATCCTCCTGTTGAGTCTGATGCTGTTCCACCACCAAAAGGGAATAGTCATGTAGCTGAATTTCTAAAATGGTCTTGTTAAATAAAACACACGGAGCCAAGTATAGGGGTGAAAGCCTTAGAGAGATCAGAGAAAGCTACCAGCCAACCTTACCTCACCAACTCTGCAACTTCCAAAATATACCCTACTTCCTTTCTACCCAGGCTTTATATGTCTTGCTTTTCTGCCCTCTCATTGCCTCTCTTAGCCCACCTACATCACTTCCTCTTCCTACACAGCACTGTCACTTTCTGTCTGTCTGTACAGACCTCCAGGCCTCTAAGGTTAGTACTGAGATTAAAGACATGTGTCACTACGCTTGGCTCTGGTCCCTAGTGTGGCCTTGAACACACAGAGATCCTGCCGGCTAAGTGATAGGATTAAGGGCGTGTGCTACCGCTGCCTGACTTCTTTGTTTACTTATAATGGCTTTCATTTTCCTCTGATTCTCCAGGAAGCTTTATTTATCAAAGCACAAATAAAAAAGCACCACATTTCAGCACAAATAAAATATCACCACACACTCAACCCAAGCTGCTCAAGAGGAAACCATCTTGTGCTTCCCTAGTTCCTAGCTGCTTAGAAAGTTAAGAAATGTGAACAACAATGTGATGAAATTCTTGGGGAAAGTAGAATCGTGGTTTGTATTCAGATGGACTAACTCTTCTTTGGGATATTCCAACACTGACTCAGGGGCTTGCAATCTTTTTCTACCTCATTTTATTTCCTTAGTACTACATACAATTGGAAAGATTTGGAAATATCTTTATTTTACATGGTCTCTATTTTAGTTCAAAGTATATATTTTATTCATTCTTTTTTTTCAGAAGTGATTGCTTACTTAAAAATTAAGAAAACATTTTACTGTAAAGGAATGCTCTCAGTAAGTTTTTTAACTACTTCTGTTTCCTTACATATATGTAAGTGGTGTCTATGAGCTATTGGCTTGGGAAAGAAGCAGTTCACATTTAAATCTTCTCTAATGAAATTTTCTTGAATATTACCAAATTCAATGTAGGCTATGGCTGCTTGCTGTTCTACAGTGTGTATGGAAGCTTCCCATCTCTACCTCCAGCAGTCACTCAGACACATAAACAGAAGAAAGCCACCAGAGAACATTGGGCACTATAACTTCCTGTCACTAAATTCTGCTTTTAAAGTGAAGCAGTGTCCAGATCATAAATTTAGAGTTTGTCACCTTGAGTACCCAATAATACTAGCAACCACGCATTGGCAGACACTTCAGTTGTGAACTCCAGCTAGTGAGCATATATTTTTGTGGAGCATCCTTATGTTCTCACTGGGTTCTTCTTGGAACTCACAGCACACATGTGGCAGACATCTGATCTGTGCTGGTTGGAGGATCAGAGGCAGCTGGACTATACATAGGTTGAATGTGTGATCTCATCTCCGTTTGAAACAGGTCCTGAAGGAATGAGCTAACCAGGCACAGGCTAAACTGGCAGGAAACAAAATGTGTGCCTCGCTCTAACAGAGGATTTTCAGTTCTTTAAAGGGACTATAGATGAACTTCAAAGACCTATGAGCATGCATAGGTTTCTTATAAATTCCCAAAGTTACCTACGACTAAAATAAAAGAAGGGGAAAGGCTAAAAATAGTAGATTGACCTTGTGGAGTGTCATTAACGTATCACATTTTTGCTAAATGATCTGCCTCCACAAATACTATTTTTATTAATTCCACCTGGTCAAAATTATGTCCAAATGGTCTGTGATAAGTAAGATTTACATGAGTATGTGTTTCCACTTCTGTTGCCCATCTACTCTACATGACATGATTTGCTCAGAGAAGCAGAAACACTGTGGAAGATTTGGAATAAGGGATTTAGTTTAGGGATTGGATGTCTACACTATGGTGAAAAAAATCTATACAGAACCCTCTTCATTTCTAGTTTAAGTCAAAAGTGTCAGGGTGGCAGATATCAAGGAAATCTAGAATATATTTTTTCCTAGATGTGTGGTGTGTGTTTGTGTGTGTGTGTGTGTGTGTGTGTGTGTGTGTGTGTGTGTGTGTGTGTGTGTGATAAGCAACTGGAACCCGCATCTGTCTCTGATTACCTTATGTCTGAAAAATATAGGTGGTTGAAAGATGTGCCTGGCTGTCCTCTTCCACAGAGCTGTGCAGAAATCACATAGACTCTGAAGAAGGAAATGTATCAAGAGATTTGGCATCTCAGATAAGCTGAAGAAGATTCTGTTAGAGCTGGAAGATCTGCCAACACAGGTTACAACGGTTCTCCTGGTGAGCCCACACATCAGCAGTAGTCATGTGACCTCTGGAAATGCTTGGAACCCTACCCTAACCCTTAGAGTGTAAAATGACTGTTATTTCAACTCTACCATCCAACCTCATGAATCTCCCTACCCCCAATTCTATATGGCCATGAACATATGGGTAATACTAACTAGGCTTAGTAGGTTATAAGAAATAGACATAAAAGTGGAAGGTGAACTTCCAAAGGCATTTGGAAACAGTTGTGGCAGAATGGGGTGAGATATGATCAATACACTATATAGGTTTATGTCATTCTCAAAAAATAAATAAAAACTATATTTATTAAAGGAAAATAATTACACTAAAGAGCACTCACAGAAAAAAGCATAATCAGTAATATTAGAGTAAAAATACTCAAATCTGTTGCTAGAGAAATAAATACTAAAGTAATGAGATGCCACCATGTACTTTATGAAGTAGCAGAAATTAGCAGGCCATATGTTGGTAAGGAAACGAAGCAAGAATGATTGTGCTCTGCTAGCAGGAGTAGATTCATGTCTGGGAACATTTCCTTCAGTCCAGACTACTGACCCTGCAATGTCACCCTAGGATTTACATCAAAGAAAATTTTCACATAACTCCCTAATTACTAGATTGCAAAGGCTATTCATCACTCTATCGTTTGTACAAATAGGTACTTGAAAGTAAATTATGAAGCTATATCTATGTAAATAAATACAAAATGCAGTGAATTTAAACTGCCAAACAAGTAGAAGTAAATAACTAGATGTATTCTCACCAATGTGGAAAAGACAGATTTTAGTGAAAAGGACGAAAAAGTACATTATGTAAGCTTTGTGTATAAGCAAAGCTGTAATAAGCTGCACAGATAAGAATGTAATACAAGCCAGGCGGTGGTTGCACACCATTTTAATCCCAGCACTCGGGAGGCAGAGCCAGGCAGATCTCTGTGAGTTCAAGGCCAGCCTGGTCTACAGAGGGAGATCCAGGACAGGCACCAAAACTACACAGAGAAACCCTGTCTCAAAAAACAAAAAACAAACAAAAAAAAAAACAAAATAAAAAAAAAACAAATGAAAACATAATATAAATCAAACATTAGAGACATGGAGTGAAAAGCAAAAATTTGAAATGAAGAAGAAAATGGAAGTGAATACACACCTGATACATTCTCAGAATGGCTGTGGCCACCCCAGTCCTACCTTCCAACACTCACTCTCCATGTTCCTAACAACACCATCACTATCAACCACACCTTGGAAACCTGCCCTATGCTGGCTGTTTCACATGGCCAGCAGAATAAAACCAAAAACACATCCCAGCCCACCCAGCCAGCTCCAGAACCTTCCCTGGAACAAGAACTCTGACAGTGCTCTGCTTCAAGTAGCCAGCAGGATGAGAGACTCTTGACACCCCAGGAACTACTTCACAGAGCCTCCACAACCGCCCTCCTCCTGTGTACGGCCTGCCATCCCCCATTAATACGCTAACTCGGTGTGCTAGAAGTCCATCACAAATCATAATCAACAGCCTGAACAAAAATAAGACTGCTAGAGGCATAACCATTTCTGGTTCCTAGCTATATTACAGAGTCATAGTAATAAAAAATAGTGTGGTACTAGGACTAAAACAGAGACATAGATCAATGGAATCGAGTTGAGGACCCCTATAGAAGTCCATATAATTACATCTATGTGACTTTTTGCAAAGATGTTGGAAATGCATAGCTTGGAGTAAAGACAACTTCTCTAACAAAAGATGCTTTGAAAATCGGATATCAAAATGCAGAAGATGAGCCTAGACCCCTATCTCTCATCTTACACAAAACTCAAGTCTACACAGATTGATGACCTTATCTGATACTCTGAAACTGATAGAAGAAAAAGTAGGGAGTGTGCTTCAATATATAGGCACAGGCAGGGACTTTTTGGATAGAACTCTAGTAACATAGAAAATTAGACCAGGAATGGACAAATGAGATCTAACCAAACTAAAGGTTTCTGTGCAGCAAAGGAAACTGTCAGGCTGTAAAATGAATATGTCACAAAATGCAAAATGTCACTGTATTTCTGACATAGAATAAGTGACCAGAATATTCAAGGGATACAGAACACTCAATATGAAGAAAACAATCCAATTAAAAATGGGGTGTAAAACCAAACAGAGAGCTCTCAAAAAAGAAAATGCAAGTGGCTAATAAACACTCAAATTGTTCAATGTGCTTATCTGCCTGGAAATGCAGATTAAAACCACTTTAAGATTCTAACTCACCCCAAGCAAATAGCCATCATAAAGAATAAAAATTACAATATATGCTGGCGTGATTTGGAGGACTAACACTGTTAGTTGAAGTATAATCTAGTATATTTATTTTAGAAATATAGAGGGCCCCCAATAAATGAGAAATAAAATTACCACACAAACCATTGCTGGGCATACTCACAAAGGGCTATGTACACTATTACAGAGACTCTTAGGTATCCATGCTTGTTGCTGCTTTATTCACAAGAGTTAAGAAAAGCAATCAGCCTAGATGTCCATCAATTGAGGAATTGTAAAATTAATATTTGGTACATGTCTACATTATAATTTTATTCAACTATAAAGAAAAGCAAAATTATAAAATTTGTAAGAAAGTAAATGAAACCGGAAAAAAAAAAGAGAGAAATTGAGAGAGGGGCCAGAAGGACATGTATCACATGTCTTTCCTGTGAGAATGCTAGCGTGGGCCCTTATTTTTGTGTATTTAGATTGGAGCATCTGTAGATTTATGTAACTAGAAAGGGCTAGTGTTTGAAGGGGCTGAAGAGAGGAAAGATAGAATGTAACTAAAATGAATATATAGAGGGAGACTACTGGGAGCAGAAAGAGTTAAACAATAAGGAGCCTAATGGCATGATGATGGGTAAATAAAATGAAAAAGGCATTTAAAAGCCAAATCAAAACCTACTGCCTACTAACCTAATTAAAAATATTTAAAAAGTAGTTTGAATAAAGATACTCTATAAGTCTAGATAATGCTGTTCCTAGAAGCAGATGGGATACCCACATAATTCTTGGTCTGGAAGGTCCCAGAGGTCCCCTAAACAGTATAGGCTCTTGCCTTTCCATTTGTCTACCCACCAGAACTAGAGGATAAGACCATGTTACTGAAAACAGCACAAATCGTGGTTGTAAGATACAGAGGACTCAAGTTGGAATTGGACCAAAAAGCTGCCCCCAGGTAACTAACTATCTTTCAAAGTGCCATAAGACAGCATACAAGGTACTAGGAAAGAAAGTATATCAATAGACTTACCCAGCAATGAACTCTGAACTACATCAGCAAAGTGACAAGCAAGATGTGCCCACACATGCAATAGTGGTACAATATTACAGGGGTAACCAACCACTTTCTGTTTGGTTTCAAGGCACTGTCCACAGAAGATATCTTGTTTCTTGTTCTGTAAGCCTTACCAAAAACCTCATATATTGGAAGATCCCAGGCCCTATGAGCAAAGTATTACTGATGTTTAGCCATTGTCCAATTGCCTTCTAAACATCCTTAGACAAAGGGCATTCTCATCCCTGAAATTTCCATTGAATCCAGTGAATGCAGAGACTCATGGATGAAGGCTGCACTCCAAATAAGTCACTTATATTATAGCCTGTAAGGCTCAGGAATCAGTGTGAAAGAGTGTAAGAACCAGAAGATAGAGAAAAGGACAGTGGGCACAGCCAATCTTACTAAGAAACTCGCAAAAAGTTTAATTATTTGAATGGTAACTACACAAAACAGAACCTCTCAGTAGTCAAGGATGGGGAACAAGCTCATTTGATTCTACTCCTTACTGCTGAACTTCAAGTTACTATGGACTCTGGAACAGAGGAAGCCACTGTCTTCAGTTGTGTGCCCACTGGTGAACCGTCAAAGGGTTCAATAGATAGTTCTAATCCCTATGCCACACAGATGGCTCCAGTCAAACCCAGAGGGATGTAGACAAAACAAAAATACAAGAATGTGGGGAAGAGGAAGAATAGCAGGGAAGGGAGGGTGGGACCATAAATTATTTCAAAATATTATACATAGTAACTAGAACAGATCAGTTAAATCAGTGAGCTCTTATATCAAGTGAGATACCATGTCTCAATAAAGGCATCTTACTTCAACCTCTTGCCTCCAACTGCATGAACACATACATATGCACCGCCACACATTCAGGCACACAACCACACATGCATAAACACCACCCAGACACATACAGAAAAGTCTGACATGGTTGTTCCAATTGTATCCTTTCTCCTACAACCAAAATATTTTCCTTCTTTCTTAAAAATGTCATTATACAGTCAAGAATGGGTGGAAGAGGCCCAGGGGAGCCTACTCCTCATCACTGAACTATTTACTGCTGACAGATTCAAGGAAAAGAGGAGTCATTGCCTTCACTTATGTACTGGTGACCCCACTAGGCTCCAATGGGTAGTTCCAATCGAATGCTCCCACAGATAGTTCTGGTTAAACTAAACATGTCATATAATAAATCTAAATGTAATTAATCTGTAAAATGAACTCATAGAGAGAAAGGGGAACATTTGATAGGGACAAGAGGAAGATAAGAGGAGATCAGTAGGGAGAGATAGGGATGAAAATATATATGTGTGTGAAATTATCTGTTGTGGAAATTTAGTCTGATAGCCAATTGTGGAATGGCTTGGCCCAATGTGGGTGGTCTTCTCTGGAGATACATGACTCAATAAGAATGAAGGGAGTGTTTCTCACCCTCTCGTGGGCTGGGCAGAGCTGGCAGCAAGTGGCATAGAAGTATGGCTTGCAGTTTGTTCTCCATCTCCCGTGGGAACAAGGAGGCAATGGCACAGCTTCATTCTATATTCGAGAGTGTACTGTATTGAATTCATCTTTTAATAAATCTGACCTGGTCGCAGGCTTCAGTATCCTGCATTATTATCAAAGAATGAAATTAATTAATAAAAAAGGAAAAAATCTATCATGCATATATAACACATTTCTATATACACCTCTGTTGATGGACACCTAGGACAGAGATAATCATATTAGGAAAATTATACCAATCTCAAGAAGACAAATGTCATATATTTTTCTTTCACTCATGGTTCCTAGGTTTTGTAAAGAAACATAAAATCACATATGAATTTTTGATTGAAAGCATAAACAAAACTCTCTAGAGAAACAAAGGGATCTTACGTGGATGAGCAGAGTAGGGATGTCCATGGGGAATGTCTTGACAAGCTTCAGCTGTCAACTTGAGCCTAGGCTTTTCTCAGGGAGTTTCAGATGAGGAATTTCCCAGATCTTCTTGACCTGTATCATTGTTCGTGTGGCCTTGCCTTGGTTACTAAATGATGTAGGAAGGGATCAGTCCACTGTGGGCAGTACCATCCATAGTCCTAGGCTGCATAAGAAAGCTAGATGTAACAAGCCAGCCAGAAAGCCAGCTAGCAGGCAGCATCCTCCATAGTTCCCATTATAGCTCCCTGCTGTGAGTTCCCTGGTTGGAGCTAGTGTTGTATAGGAAAGCGAACCGCTCTGCCTCCAGGTTCTATGCTGGAGTTCTTACCATGGCTTTCTCTGTCAATGATGGACTTTGACCCAGAAGTGTAAGATTACATAAACCTTTCCTCTTCATTCTGCTTTTGCTCAGAGTGTCTTTTATCACAGCAACAGAATAAAACTAGAAGGCACTCGAATATACAACACGTACCTGTAAGAAAATGACCTTTACAATACCATGTAAAAATGGATATATACAATCAATATTAACAAGAGACCCCACTAAGAATCTTAGACCTTAAAAAGAAATGTACTGATATTACTGCCCAAAAAATAGTAATAGTGTAAGCTAGGCGA
This sequence comes from Peromyscus eremicus, assembly GCF_949786415.1. Classification (NCBI taxonomy): domain Eukaryota; kingdom Metazoa; phylum Chordata; class Mammalia; order Rodentia; family Cricetidae; genus Peromyscus; species Peromyscus eremicus. The sequence continues at coordinate 12,150,856 of NC_081437.1, read as the reverse complement.
TGGTGGCACATGCCTCTAATCCCAGCACTTGGGAGGCAGAGCCAGATGGGTCTCTGTGAGTTTGAGGCCAGCCTGGGTTACAGAAAGAGATCCATGACAGCTAGAGCTACACAGAGAAACCCTGTCCTCGGAAAAAAAAAAAAAAGTAATAGTGCTTGGGTACAAAAATTAGCTCCCCAAAGATGCTCATATCTTCAGTCCTGAACTCTTTGACACATGACACAGGTATTTTGCAGATATGATGAGGGCTTTGAGATGGAGATACAGTATTTATGTGAGTTCAGTACAGTCACAAAAATTCTTATTAAGGAAAGCAGAGTAGTCATAGTTAGACAAAGGGGGTGAATTTAAAGCAGGGGCTGGAGTGGGAGAGTCTTGGAAAAATGTTACTGGGTTTTCATAATAAGGAAGAGACCACAGCAAAGAATGCAAGTAAGCCACAAAAGCTAGAGAAAGCCAGGTAAAGGACTCCTCTTGAGCCTTCAAGAGCAAGGCGGCCATGCTGCTACTTTGCTTCTATCATATTTCTAACTTTCCCCTCTGCAGCTCTGAAATAAATGTATGAATTTCATCTTAAACCACCAAATCTGTGGTAACATGTTATTGTGTTGATAGGAAATTAATATAATTCCTAAAGTTGTAGAAACAGTGAGGGAGATGAATAAGTATTGGGAATGCGAGCATGAAGTTCATTAATGAAATTATTACACACCTTTCAAACTTGGGACATTCTGAAAAAGTGCTTGTGCAGGATAAAAGAAAGATTGTCTGGCCAAACCTTAATTCCATTAAAAAAATACATTATCTGATTTTTTTTTCTGTAGATAATCTGAAACCTGTCAAATCTGCTTTCTTATAACAAGGTGACTTTTGAGTGAAAATTTGGAGAGGTGTGAGTGACATAAAAAAATACACTCAATTTTTAACCAATTCCAGAAGAAATAAATAATGGGGAGCTGCATAGAAAGTTCCAATTGCCCTCATGCTGCCACAGGAAAGCAATCAATTTATTCTTACTGTTTTCTAAAGGGAAAGCCACTGTAAATTAAGACTATATGTTACAGGCTTCTCTTCCCTCAGAATGTGAAACTAAATTGAGAAGCCTGTTGTGGTAGGATTTAAAAGTAAAATCACATTGTATTTTTTGGCAATCAAATTCATAATTTGAAAAATTCACTTAAAGTGTTTCTTATATTCAACGTGATAAAATGGTCTGTCATTCAGGATGAATGAGGAACATTTTCATTACATATTGGAAACTGCTATGGCAAAGGTTTCCTAGCATTTTAGAATTCAACACCAAAGCCTCCTCTGATGGTGCTAAACATATCATACATATTTCTTCCAAATCACCACCATGTTTTGAAACTGTAGGTAATTAATTACATAATTGTAGCTGGAGTTTTCTCTCCGGGTCCGGATCCTGCCAAGCCCTGGCAGTCCGACAGCCTACTTATAAAATAAACACACAGATGCTTATATTATTTACAAACTGTATGGCCGTGGCAGGCTTCTTGCTAACTGTTCTTATATCTTAAATTAACCCATTTCTATAAATCTATACCTTGCCACGTGGCTCGTGGCTTACCAGCATCGTCACATGCTGCTTGTCATGGTAGCAGCTGGCAGCATCGCTCTGCCCCAGCCTTCCACTTCCCAGAATTCTCTTCTCTGCTTGTCCCGCCTATAATTCCTGCCTGGCCACTGGCCAATCAGCATTTTATTTATACAGTGATATCCACAGCACATAATGCCTTAATTAGATGTATTTATGTTTGAAAACAACGACCAAAGCTAATGAAATAAATATACTTTTCCTGACATATTCTTTAACATTTTAATTGATCTTGGGCAGTAGAGATTTTTGACTATTTTAGTTGTCACAAAGACACACTTGAAAGTAATAAAATACAATACTGATGCAGTTCTTATAAAACTTCCTTCCTAAGTTTTTTGAAAGTTTTTGAAGCATAAAATTTTGCTGTGAATTCAACACAGTAAAAGAAAATGGGATATCATCTATGTTCCGGTAGTTCACAAGCTCAGAGAATGGGCGTGGTACCTCTGGGGTGCTACAGAGAGTGGTATCCATAATAAAGGACAGAAAACATGATCATCCTTCCAGCAGACATGGTTTTTTTGCTACACTCTTCTTCCCCCATGTGACCTTTAATGAAATCTTGAGAACTGCTCAAGATATTTAAGGATAGAAATTCACCAAAATATAGACTCTAAAATAGACTTGAAAGGTAAAAGTCACGCATGGTCAAAATGACCCTAGATAATCAATCAAAGCAACTGTGAGAAACGCATGTCCTCCATTCGGCCTGAAACAGCCTTGTTTTCTCCTGTACTGATTCTGATACAATTTGTTCTTTTGCTTCAAATAAGCAATCCATGAGGGGGTTGTTTGTACTGAGGATTCATCTAATACACAGTTCATGTATGTTAAAGGATGGGAGCCACCCTGAGGATTTGATTGCATTCTGCAGAGTGTTAAAAGGTGGTATGCTCCTTGAGCTTTAGTGGGACCTGATGCTTCCTTGTAATAAATTGTCTTATTTCATTGGTGATTAAGTGAGTTGAATTCACTCAAATAATTCATTTCACCTTTCACTTCAGAATAATTGCTTCATGCAATGACAGGTGTCCACATCTATATTTCTGTGATTTCTTTCTCTATAATCATCTCTTCAGTCAGAATATTATGGAATTAAAGGTAGGAGATATGTATCTCTTATACCAAAAGACAGCACACAAAGGTGCATGTGCGTGCACACACACAGTGCTCCGTTGTATTCTGCTAGGTGTGCCTGAAAATGTATGGGAGAGGGACAATTGTAATACAGATTTCTAGGCATTTCAACAAACCTCTGCCTTTATTAATTTACTTATCCATTACCAAAGTTCTAAGGATTGAAGGCGTTGCTCTGACTCTGTAATAGAATGCTAATTCAGGATCCCTTACCATTTAGCACTCAAGCTACACCTTCCCAAAGAACACCCTGATTCTCTGATCTTCCTTTCAGAGATAAAGAATATTGTCTACAGCAGAAATCTACAGTAATTGGAGAACTAAGTGAAGAATTTCTTCCATTATGAACCATAATAAGAATATTATCAAGAGTGAAAGACGTATGTTACCTGAGTCTCAAAGAAGCAATGAGGGGAAACCTAGCTTGGTCTTCTTGTGGGACTCCTAACAGTGGGAGCAGGGGCTGTGCCTGACTCTTCTGTTGGCTTTTGGGACCCTATTCCTCATACTGGTTCACTTTCCCCAGCCTTAATACAAGGAGAGGTTCTTAGTCTTACTATAACATGATATGCTATGTTTTGTCGATATCCATTAGAAGGAAGGAAGGAAGGAAGGAAAGAAGGAAGGAAGGAAGGAAGGAAGGAAGGAAGAAAGAAAGAAAGAAAGAAAGAAAGAAAGAAAGAAAGAAAGAAAGAAAGAAAGAAAGAAAGAAAGAAAAAGAAAACACACATGAAGTCAGATAGAAATAAGAGGTAAGTATTCTGTTCATAAAATGAAATGATAAACTTAATAGAGATCATTTTATTTCCCTGAGATTGGCAGGCTCAAAACCAGTATGTGATAAAAGAAAACACTTGTCATTGACAAATATAAGAGCTGTTTAACTTGAAGGAACCAGTGAGCAGTTTCCTCTCTGGTCCCCATTAACTTTTGTTCATAGACTGGTTAAAGCCTGCATTTTCTTTGTAGGTGTTCCAGCACTTTAAGCCCCATGAGCTGATAATATAAAATTCATGATAATGAACTATAAAACAGTCAAGTTTATGTAATCAAAGCTTCCAAAAATTGTTTTAATAAATAAGAACTAAAAACTTTTATAAAAATAATTATGTATTTTAAAAAATGCAAACTCAAGTGAATGACTTTATAAATGAACAGGGTCCACTTTGTGATTATTTCAGTAAGTACCCTTGTAGGTTAAATGCTATTCTTCACAAGTATTGATTGTGATTTCAATGCTTCCTTTACTAATCCCCATGTGGAATTCAAATGTTAGTGCTAAGAAAGGCAAATGTTGAGCTTACACTTAATGAAATCTGTTGATCTTGTTTCTTAGTAACTGTTCTAGTGCATGAAGAAATACCATGACCATTGCAACTCTTATAAGACAAAGCATTTAATTGGGAGCTGGCTTTCCATTACCATCATGGCAGGGAGCATGGCCATAGGCAGGACAGCCATGGTGCTAGAGAAGTAGTTGAGAGCTATATCCCAATCCAAAAGCAGAGAAAGAGAGCCTAGACCTGGAATGGGCTTTTGAAATGTCAAATCTCACCCCCACCCCACCCCCTGTGACACACTTCCCCCAACAAGGCCATACCTCCTAATCCTTCTAATCCTATCAAAGAGTTCTACTCCCTAGTGACTAAACATTCAAAGATATGAGCCTATGGGGACTACTCATATTTAAACCACCACATCTTGCTACTGCTCTACATTTGTAAATATCAACTTCTAATTTTACTGTAATAAAAATCGCATTTCACATTACTGCAGATAAATGTCAATTTCTAAAGTTGGAGATGAACTTCTTTACCTCAATGGTAGAATGCTTGCCTAGGATCAGAAGAAATCTGGATTCGGTTGGCAGTGAGACACACACACACACACACACACACACACACACACACACACACACACACACACTCTGTTTATCTTTAAGATTCCTCTGCAGTGTCCAGAATTGAAGTCATATAGAAATGAGTGAAGGTAAATTTTCATATCAGTCAGGAAGATAACATCTATTTGTCATCACAATGCTGTAAGATTAGAAAACACTGATGGAGAAATGTAGCAGAAGCTCCAGGGTCACAGTAATTAATGTAGAGCATATGGATCATTTCATTAACAATTAAAAACATTTAATTATTAATTTAATAATTAATTGCTGTGGGATGGTCTGTATGTCAAATGTGTTGCTGATTGGTCAATAAATAAATCACTGATTGGCCAGTGGCCAGGCAGGAAGTGTAGGCGGGACTAACAGAGAGGAGAATTGAGAGAACAGGAAGCTGGGGGAGAGAGACACTGCCAGCCGCCACCATGACAAGCCGCATGTGAAGATGTCGGTAAGCCACAAGCCATGTGGCAAGGTATAGATTTATGGAAATGGATTAATTTAAGCTATAAGAACAGTTAGCAAGAAGCCTGCCACGGCCATACAGTTTGTAACCAATATAAGTCTCTGTGTTTACTTGGTCGGGTCTGAGCGGCTGTGGGACTGGCAGGTGAGAGAGATTTGTCCTGACTGTGGGCCAGGCAGGAAAACTTGAGCTATGATTAATATTTTTGTAATCATCTAGGAACATTTCACTTTGGAGGTTTTGTGTAGTCTAGAAAAATTATTCTCTGTTATAATGAGAAAAGTTCATTCAAATAATTTTTGACTTTTAGAGTTTTTTTTTTCTGCCACACAAAAAGGGTTTGGGTTTTTTTGGTTTGGTTTGGTTTGGTTTGGTTTTCTCGAGAAAGGGTTTCTCCGTGTAGTTTTGGTGCCTGTCCTGGAGCTCACTCTGTAGACCAGGCTGGCCTCGAACTCACAGAGATCCTCCTGGCTCTGCCTCCCGAGTGCTGGGATTAAAGGCGTGCGCCACCACCCGGCCAAAAAGGGTTTTTGTTTGTTTGTTTGTTTTCTTTTTTGTTTGATTTGGTCTTGCTTGGCTTTACTTTATCTTTCATTGTGGCAGGCTTTTGGATCCCCAAGCACTTTCACAGATTTTCCATAACAGAAGAGGGAAAACAGGCCAGTTACACAGCTATGAGAGTCATTGATCCGTTTCTGAAGTTAATACACATGCCTTAGTTGTGGCAATCTGTTACCTAGATGTGGCTGAACACTTCTGAGGACTTTCTGTGGGACCGTGGATTCCAGAGTATGCTCACTAGCTCAAGACTCTTAAAAGCTATTATCTAATGTGTTCTGTGCATGTCTGCAGTCATGGGCCTGCCAAAACTTAGTGTACAAAAATACGTTGCTTTTCTAATATTGTACAGAATTCTAATCAGTTAAGTATATTGCTTTGAGGCATTTCATATCCAGTCTTGACCATAAGATAGACTCTTGATTTCCTTTGAAGAAATTGTTTACTAAATTTTTCTCATCTATGTTCAAGAATTTTCATTCATCTTTAAATTTAATATAGTTATGTCTGAATCCTTAACTTAACCTTTAGGCAAAGTTGTGTTATCTATGTTCATGAATTATTTATATAAATAAAAATAAAAATTCGAAGCACTGAATTCTTCAACACTAATATTAACCAGAATTATTCAGGAAAATAAGCAGAATTGACCATGATTATAAAATTTCTGTTTAACACTACCAATATATTTTGCAATGATAAAGTCAATGTTGAATCTTGATGGGTATGTAATATTTTCTTTCTTTCTTTTTATATTTATTTGATACAAGGCCTCATATAGGTCAGGATGGCCTCAAATTTGCTCTGTAGCCAAGAAAGATCTTGAGCTGCTAATCCTCCTGCCTCAACCTCCCAAGTACTGGGATTATATAGGAATGCCACCTCATCAGGTTTTTTGTTGTGCTGGGAGCTTAACCCAGGGATTTGTGCATGCTAGGCATACATTGTTCCAACTAATCCAGATCTCAACCTAGTATAGTATGCAATAATTTTGATGGACATGCAAGAGGAAGGGGGAGATAATTTTGAAGAAAAAGAACAATTCCTAGCATATTACAAAGGAGAAACTTCAATAGCGGGTTTTGAAGTGGTGTTGCAGCATTTCAGAAGCAGAAACTAACCCATAATCTGGAAGTCTGATTTGTGTTTTCAGTGTGATGCAAGTTACCTAATTTGTAGCAATAATAAGATTCCCATTTCTGTTAGAAAAAAAAAGATTCCTTTCAGATAGCTAGCTATTTCTTTTATTGTGTTTATATTAAAACACAGAGTAGAGCCACATTTTTATCACAGGTGTGTGCAAATTTGCATAAACTGTGGGATGGAATATCAAAATCATTTTAATAAAGCGAAAATTAGAATTAAGGTTGACGACATAATTGTGTTTACCATATCTTTGATGACATGAAGCAAACAACTATGTTTAGATGTACATCTGTTTTCAATAACAAAAATAGAGCTCGAGCTAAATTTGCTCAGAAGAATCCAGATTCTGAAGACTGTAGCTGGGTTGTTTTTGTTTTTTGTTTTTGGGTTTTTTTTTTTCTTGATTCAGTTCTTCATATCAGGTGTTATCACCTGCCATTCCGACTTTAGAAAACAAAACAAAACTTTTAAAAATGACATATTTTCCCCAGTGCTGACTTGTTACCATTGGGGAAAAATTTTCTCTTCTATATTTCTCAAATGATAACTAATTACATCAGGATTATTTCTCTTTTAATTACTTCATCTACATGGAAAGAAAAATTTATTATTATTTGGGCTGATTTTATAATTCCATGCTTTAAATATCAATGAGAAAGTTATTTCAGACATCAATAAGAATGTGGCTACTCCAAGCTCACCTATCATATCTCTGACTAGAGGTACTTAGGGGTTTGTTGCCATTGTTATTAACCCATTGAGGCTTTTACTAATCATTCATACCTGAAATTGACTTATTTCCATTTTCAATAATCTGTTTGAGTGCATGTCTTGGTGGTCATCCATATCTTTCACAGTTATTAGAGACTGTGCCATCCTTATTCAAGAAAATGTGTGATTAATGAAGTTTGAAACTGTTTACAAATCAAAAGTAAGCCCATCAAATGAGCAAGAATTTATTTTTAGCCCAGTTTTCAGAATTTCTTCAAAAAATCTAAGATACCTTTTTATCATAAATTCCAAATTTGTAAGCCACAAAAGAAAAGCCCTTGGCTAAATTACTTGTTCTTAGGTAGGAGTAAAAAAGGCTAACCCTACTTTTATTCAATGTATGATTTTTTCCTTGCCATTTTCTCTCATCAAGTCACACACAACTTCTTTTAATTCTAAGTGTTTTTGATAAATGCCATTCTAGGTTAAAGAACATAAACACATATCCTGTCATCATACTATAACCTTCATTTACAACATGGAGAGATATGAAGCATGGAACATGAGTCCTTTCCTACACATCCTGTGGAAATTTAATTGAATTTTTATGAATTTTATGTAAATGTGTCAAAGGGCATACAAAATGAGAATGATATATGGTCTTCTCCAAATAGTTAGTATTGAACATTGACTAAAATCACCATTAATGGTTTTAAAATTTGTGTGAAGATAAAAGCAACAACCAACTTTGACTCTCTGCACTTCATAAGGGGTGCCATCTCAAGACAACCCAGATTTGTTTTTAATGCACTTTTTCTCTTTGGGAAGTAATGGTTGAGACAAGTCTCATTCTATAAGCCAGGATTGCCTGGTACTTGCTAAAATGACTTCAAATTCATAGCAATCCTCTCTTGTTGCGGTTGCCCAAGTACTGAGGTTAAAAGCTCAGTAAAATGCTTTCCTCCCTTGGCAACTTGCATAGTATTTTTTCTGAACTATGGAGGATACATAGCAGAAATGAGTCTTTTATTTTAGATCCAGCTCCAATCACTGGAGTCCTATGTCCTAAATGTGAGGTGTCTTCAAACAACAGGTGCCCACTCTCAACTCCTGAGAGCCAACTAGAGCTACATCAGTAATAAAAGAGTCTACCCAGCTGCAATACCTATAAACAATAACAATTACTAATGATAAGTTCTGTGTAAAAATGCAATAAGTTGGCACTCACATGTCAGAGGCTGTCAAAATGGACTTAAGGCCCACTCAGCAAGAGGAAAATCATGCCTAATACTGGAAACATAGCCTACTTCCCCGGGCTATTGGCATCATGAATCGGATAAAAGAATCTACCATCACTACTTTGCTTGCCTAGCGTAATTTCTTACTACATTAAAAAATATATCTTTATACCCACAGATAAGTCCCTCTTTACATCCAATAGAGACTGTCACATAAAATTGCAACTGGACACAATGCAGAGACCAACAGATCATGAGCAACTCAGACACAATGGATACATCTACATCACAGCCCCTGCATCTATGGTTCAGGGGAACACCAGAGAAGAGGAGGCAGAAAGATCTTAAAAACTATAATACCAGGGAGTGGGCTGTGAAAGTCTATCCTAAAAATGATTCCAGAAATAATGACAATGTCAATGCACATGTTAAAATAGAAAGGAAAAAATTTCATGGAGTCCCACCACCCCTAGACAAAGAACTATAGCCATCTAATGACTGCAGAGAGAGTAAGAATTAGCCTCTCTCAGGGAGGAGTTCTGTTATTGGTTGTCAAATACAGAGTGATCAGTCTTGAATCCATATACACACAAACAACGAAAGCAGACTCAGTAGACTGTATTGATACTCATTTGTGCACACACGTACATACATATGTACATACTAAAATACATACATTTATGTCTGCAACAATAATGATCAAAGAAAAAGAGGCTATTGTAAGATGAATTGCTAAACAGTCTTATTAATAAAATACCTGGAGCCAGATATTGGGGTGAAAACCAAGAGATGAGAGGAATAGGACAAGCCACAGCCAACCTCACCTAACTGACTCCTCAGCCTCCAAAGAAACATACTTCCTGTATACCCATGCCTATATACCTTTCTATCCCTGCCATCTTACTTCCTGTCTCCACCCATCAACATCACTTCCTTTTCTGCCCAGCTCTGTCACTTCCTGTCTGTCTGTACAGACCTCCAGAACTTTATGGTTAACTAGTGTTGGAATTACAGGCATGTATCACCACACCTGGCTCTGTTCCCAGTGTGGCCCTGAACTCACAGAGATCTGGATGGATCTCTGCCTTCCAAATGATAGGATTAAAGGCAAAGGCACGTGCTATCATTGCCTGACTTCTATGTTTACTATGATGGCTAGTTTTTTCCTCTGATCCTCAGATAAGTTTTATTGGGGTGCACAGATAAAATATCATCACAGGCTATCAACAAAAAGGTTCATGAGGGTCATTCAAAGGAGGACAGCTGGGGAGGCTAGAAGAAGAAAAATAGAGTAAGTGATTTAATTCTATTTAAATTTAAAACACATTTTTAAAATATTACAAGCATGAAACACCTCACCCAGCCACCCCTTTGCTTCTTAAAATAGTTTTGCCACACTTTTAAGTCTCTAAGCTATCCTTTAATGTTTAAATGTTTTGTGTGTGATGTGAATAGATATGCACATATTGCACAATGTGTGATTTTTTGTTCTTCTTCCTTTATTTATTGATCTGTTCTATATATTGTTTTTCATTTACACAATGCTGGTTGACATAGGAAACTTTAATATAGTGTTACATTGAAAATATTAGCCCCCAGTTTCTGTCCTTGACACATGTTTTTGAGTAATTTGAGCCAGCATTATAACACGCATTGCCTAGAGACAGCAAGATGACTCTGTAATAAAAGCACCCACTATCAAGCCTGAGTTCTTTAGCAAGGACCCACCTAGTGAAAGAAGAGAACTGATCCCCAAAAGTTTTTCTCTGACCTCCACATGTGTACACACTCCCGTGTTCATGTCCAGAGGCACATACATGCACATGCATATGTGTGCGCTTGTACATGCACAAATAAACAAATCACATTTTAAAGTGTATTGACAAATGTTATTTCTTTTTCTATTCTTTGGAATAATAGTCTAATTACTGAAACCATTTATTCCTTGAATTTCTGGAATACTTGCATGTAAATCATTACTATGCAGTATTATAAGTGCACGGAATCTTTATTTGAATATTGTTTGAATTTTTTATTTTGTCTTAGTGTTGATAAACTTTTGTGAGTTTGTTATTTTGTCTAAATTTCCAAATATCCACAAGACTAATCTTACTATGCTTTTTCTAGTGTTTATGTATTTCTAGTTAGTCTTCTTCAAATAGTTTGAAGTAACTATCTTGTTCTTTAATAAATCTTGATGTTTATACTAATCATATAAGCCAATTAAAATCAATTTTGGGTCTCATTGATTATCCTTATTGTGTATTTATTATTAGTCCCACATTCCATTATTTCAGTTTAGTTGTGGCTCGTTCTGTTAAAAATAAATGTTTAGCTCCTTACTTTCAGTCTTTTTTATTGCAAGCATCAAATGTTATATAATAGGCAGAGTAATGATCTTCAAAGAGGTGCACATCCAAATCTCCTGAACCAGTGACTATGTTAGCCTAATGGGGGAAGATGAGTTCAGGTTGAATTTGGAATTGAGGATACTCAGCTGACCATCAGTGAGAGGGCTTCTGAATTGTCTGGCTGACTCCAAACAAATGGCAGGAGGTCTTTTAATTGGAAGAGAGAATCCCAGAAGAAGATGAAGTATGACAAGACTTGGTGCATCTTGATAATATTTCTAAATCACGAGAAAAGAATTAATTTTTGCTGGTTTAAACTAAAAAGGTTGTGCAGTTCATTTCATCAGCAACAAAAACACAAGTAATAGCCTATGCATTCCTCTCTCTAAGTGTGGAAAGCTGTATCAGTCACTGAAAAATATTTTCAATACTGTTTATACAACTTTAGAATTTTATTGCTCGTGTCTGGTTTATCTATGCGTTATTTAGAAACATTTCAATGTTCCTAAGCACAGTTTAGCTCTGGATATCGTTTTCATTGAGTTCTTACATTGTGAGCGGGATATTTATCGTCTGATCAGTATCACAAAGGGCTGCAAATACTGTGTACTTTTGAGGGTGATTGTCTGTAGTTCCCTAGCAGCTGAGTGTTACTGATTAGGTTCTAAATCTTCTATATTCTATGGATTCTGGTGACTTGATGGCTGAGAGAAAGTAAGTGTTGTTGTTTTTCACAATTCCACATAGTAGTTATCCTTATGCAGCTCTGTGGTGATTTTAGTCTTTAAATGTATATGTTTTGATATCATGCTATCTACTGGGCTCAACTTTAAGTTATTACGTTTTTGATAAATTTATATTAAGTTGAAATAAACGACTTCCATGATGACTTTTGATTTATAGTCTATCTTTACTGAAGTAGTTATACTTTCTTCTGTATACGATTTGTCTATGAACGTGTTTTCACTGCTCTCTCATGCAGCTTTTCTATACCCTAATATTTTAAATGTGCTCATTCTGAATATTGAATATCTCTGCTTTTGTCCTTTAGAAAACTTAACTTATTTTTCTTTCACATATGAGATTTAGTACATTCACGTTTATGTCAACCTCTGATATTTCACTTTAATTCTAGCATAGTTAATCACAATGTAGACTTGACTGAACTGAGAGACTTTCGAATACCAGTAAACATACTATTGGGTGTGTCTATGAGTTTTTCCAGAGGCCCTGGGCACACAGATGACTGAATTGAGATAGAAAACCTCCCTGAATGTGAATGGTGCTCTCCAGTTGGACACGGACACAATGGAGAAGTGAGCTCTTGTATGAACATTGGGTTAGAGCATTTTTATTACTGCCTTTCCCCTTGGATATCAGACTGCTGATTCTCCAACCTTTGAACTCGAACTCACAGTAACTCAACATAGAGCTTTAGGCTTTAGACCTCAGACTCAAGTATCCTTCTCTCTTCTGAGGCTTCTATCTAAGCAGTTTCTGGTTGCCCCTGGCTCTCTCACAGGCTGACAACCATTGCAGAAATATCCAGCCTCTTATTGTCTGAGCCCATCCAATAAATCGCCTCTAGTGATTATGGATGCATCCCACGGAGTTTACTCCTCTGGAGAATCCTACTATTGAGTGTTATGATACTTTTTTTTTTTGGTGGGGGGTGAGCGTTGGGGTAACTTATGAAACAGGGTTTCCTCTTAGGTCCCCTCACTCCCTTCCTCTACATTTCACAACTCTTAGAAGTTGAGGTTCAAGTTTGCTGGGATTTGTCAATTCCTTCCTATTCAGGTTACCTTTCTTTTTTTTTTTTTTTTTTTCCCTTTTCACCGAGTTCTTTGGCCTTTGATTACTTCTACTCACTGAAGGGATATCGATCTATTTACTAGTATGCCCATCCAACATTTTATTGTTTGGAGAGGAGGATGGATATAAATGTCCTGTTGCCTTACAGCCAGCAACAAAAGTTACTGAGGTGTTTTAGCAATGAAAACATATAGGTCATCGGTATGAGAAATAAAACCCCATTATTATGGTAGCCATGTGATCCTCCTCCAGCTTTAAAAATTGTGTGGCACACTCAACACACCCAATCCCGCTAGTGTCATTACTCTAGTTCAACTAACTATATCATCTCTACAAAAGTGTTTCTTCCAAGAACTATAGAAAACCAAAAATCTGTGGTGGTTTCAAAATTGCAAGCTTTCTGACTTATCACTGAAGTCTTTTCAGTAAATTTATTTATTTCAGTAAAATAAATAAATGGCCTAGCATGACCAACAAATGACTGTTGAATAAATAAAAATATTATATCATAGTATTTATTGATACATTAATATGTGTATTTTCTTACTGGCCACTTTCCTAGTTATTTTCCTTTCTTTTAATTTCTTGCCTCTGGCTTAATTTTATGGATACTATTCAGTACGAAATTATTTTTCCCTAAAGTATCATTTTACCTAAAAGTGTAGCTATATATGTGGTTTCACCAAATGAAAACTAAATAGTAAGTCTGAAGCTAGTGGCCTTAATATGCATGTTTAGTCAGCTACTCAGTATGCCAAAACACTTGATGTAAATAACTCAGGGTAAAAGTACTTATTGTAGCTCACAGTTTCCAAGATTATGGAGTGTGCTTGCTAACTCCATTGTCTTGAGCCTGAGGTGACATGCATAGAACATCGTGGACTCACGGCTGCTCATCTCTTGGAATCTGAGAAGCAGAAGAGAGGCAGAGGTGACCAAGGCCACATTACTTTATCACCCAAGGGACACAAATGACATACTCTTTCAATCAAGCAATGCCTATTCAACTGTTATCATCTCCCAACAATGGATTCATCTACTATGTCTTTGAGAGAACTCAGTTCAGTTATCTCTCAATGACTGCATTCACTCACGTTGACCAAGCCTTCACTACATCAACATTTTAGAGGATGCTTCATATCCAAATGATAACAGTGCAGTATTTTAAAATTAGTGACTGTGCAAGCTCAACGATTCAGAATGCTGGCTGTACTGTGTGTCAGAGCCAAGTAAAAAGACTTACTGAACAAGAGCTTCTCAGTCGCTGTCTAACCTTAGTATGACGTCATCATTTATTTACTTTACCTCCTACCGTTCTTCCTGTCAGACAGCTTTCGTGTTTGTCGCCCAGCAGTACTGTAAACAATAAGGTACAGTGTCTACAGTGATTACTTTGGTGATTTATAAGACTACAAATCAGAGTGACTCTAGTTACTTTGAGTAATAAGATAGCAAATGCAATCTTGTGAGGGCATCACCATATGGTATGCTTTTTATACATTCTAAATAAATTGTATCAGTTAACGATGATGGAATTGTTCTATATTTAGGATAGTCTGCCCCCAAACATTCTTTAGCTATGAGAATTTTGGAGCAACATGTTCTTGCTAAAACAAAACAAAAGTAAAATCTAAAATACTCCCTTAAGTCAGGTTAGTAAAGGCATCCAGGCAGTGTGTATGAAATAGAAGCCTCTTCTTGTACACTGTTCCCAATAGCCTAGATTTTCATTTTAATTATATTTATTAGTGTGTGTGTGTGTGTGTGTGTGTGTGTGTATGTGTGTGTGTGTGTGTAAGGGAGACAGTATGTATACAGGTGCACATGTATGTGTGTGTATGCACCCAAGTGTGGGATGTAGATGTGCACACACCATGACATACATGTGGAGGTCAGAGGACAACCTCTTAGAGTCATTTTTCTCCTTCCACTTTCTCATGGGTCTTGGAATCCACATCAGGTTGACAGGCTTGTGTAGCAAGTGTCTTTATCATTGACTTATTGAAAAAACCTCTAGTGTCATATTTTTAAAGATATAATTAAAGGAAGATGCTCCTTTTTTCCTGTTTTAATATTTTAATTTATCCTTTGAAAACTCCACACTTTTATACAATGAATTCTGAACTTATTTACCCTCATCCTATCCCTTCAACTCCACCTAGGACCAACCAATCTCACTGTCAACTCCGTGTCTGCTCTACAGCTGCTGCTGCTGTTGATGTTGTTATTGTTGTTATTATTATTATCATTAACTACCTTAGTCTAAGAAGTGCCAGTCACATTGAAAAAGTATAAAGTTTAAGTGGGTATGAAGGCAGAGGGATAGAGGAGAACAGGGGATGAGAGATAATTTAATCCAAACCAAGGATGTATGAAGATGGAAATCCACTATTTTATAAATTAATTTTTTAAATGATATTTTAAAAAGGAGTTTGGTAAGTGATGCCTTGAATGACTGGTAAACATTGTTCCAGAGCCATGAGTTATTTAATGAAAATCTCAGTGTCATGCATGGCTTACCTCCTCATGAGTTATTGGTCGGGGCAAGGGGCATAAAGCATACCAAGCCACAATATTGCCATTCCTTGTGGTTGTCCATCATAATTCAATGGTAAGACCCCATGTTGAAGATAACACCCACTTCAGTTGTGGGATTTAAAAAAAAAAATCAACCTCAAACTCACTGGACAACTTCCTCCAAGTTGTCTAGCTCTCATAAATTTGGAAAGTGCTATGTGCACTTTTGGGAGAGAGGAAAAATGCCATCATTAATGGTCATATAGACCATGAACACTACAGTATTGACCATAAGGAAAGTGGTGCCAACTGGTGTGATAGTGACATGATGTCTGTGGGATAACCAACTGTTTTATGATCTAGTTTGAGGGCTGGCCCACAGGAGGAATTTCATGTTTGATTTTTAAATCTGGTCAAAAACTTGTGACTGGGGTTATCAGAGGCCATAGGAAAACCTACTGGTACTTTGTTTTGGGGTCGTGTTGTCAAACTATCTTCTTAACATTTATGTTTGTTGCCATCTATCTGTGCTGTTCTCAACTTTGGTCAGAAAAGTTTCCTGTTGCAGTAGGTCATGATTAATGCAGAGATTGTTAACTGGTCGAAGTATTGAGAATCAGCCAATCTAAATAGTCAGCCATAGATGGGTCATCTGTATCAACCTCCACACGCCCAAGGTTCAGGCAACATTGAGGAAGATTTGGCAGCAAGAAGTAAAAGCCAGAGTATGGAGAGAAGAACTATAAAATGCTGTTTTTTAGAAATGTTATGAGTGATGCACAAATCAACTATAGCACCTGTAGTTACCTGCACAAGGGTAGTACAAGAATAAGCCAGTCAAAATTCTAATATGTATAAAGGAGAGGCTTCCAAGGCCTTACTCTTAGCTGAAGAAGTACTGACAGTTGGCAGGTGCTGAGGGATGGAGAGTCACTTTTCTTTGGAGCTGTGGCTACCAGTAGGTTATCCATACCCCAGGGGAAGATACTTTTTCAACAGAATCCTTGATATAGAATGGACTTAAAAATTACCCGTTAGTATGTAAACTACATAAACACTAAGAAGATTTGCACCTGATATATTTCCATCACTATATTAATTATTATATTGATTATTTCCCCGAATTTGAAGGTCTCACAAATTCTTTATTTTTCTTGGATCAGATGGTAGATGGGGTTTGCTGAAGTATTGATCACATCTAGTTAGGACTGGATAAATATCTGATGAAGTAATAAAATATTCCAGATCCCTTTGTTTCCCAGACTGTAAACAGTGACTCATTCTGACATGACACATAGCCCACCATTTTATCTGGAAGTCCTGCGGATTCTTCATATTTCAAAGATAATTGGTAACATCATATACCTCATCAAATGTAGAATTGACCAAAATTAAGGCTGTGTGCACAAACCTTCCACTGTGCCCTTTGGAACAACATTTACTCATACCCTTGTTCATGTGTACTTACAGATTCAAAAGAGCAGGAAGACGTACTCATAAGGATCTTGATTTTCAGGGGTAACTTGAGGGATAAATCTTGATGTGACTGTCCTTATCTTTTCTATTTTTAATGATAAGTTCATCAGGTTAATATTAATTCCAGCTGACATACTAAAATGAATCTATTACACATTTAGCATTCATTTAGGGCTTTAAAAACAATTTATTTTTACATAAATAATCACTTCCACCAACGCTCTGATCCCTATGCCATCCCTAAAAGTGAAAATGAAAAAAAGGTGATTTTTCAACTATATTAATTAAGATAGTGACAGTGAAACAAAGTCTGTATTTCAAGACAGAGAATGTAGAAAGTAGCACAGTTCCATCTAAGCTCATCCTTTTAGCCACTGTCTTTTTTTCTAAAGTAAATGTTCTCACCATTAATCCTATTTCATGGGGAGTTTTATCATAGATACAGAATGGAAAGTCCAGCCTCTAGCTTCTTAGACATCAGATTCTGATCCTGTCTTCAACGTCTGTGAACTGAAAGTGAGCAGGAATTTTCTAAACAGCCTTTTTTCACTGGAGTCTATACCTCCATGTCTACATGACTCCAATGAGAATTAAATAGTCATTAATAGAGTTTATAATTTTTCTGGGTTGCAAATTTTGCCATATATCAATTTGTCTTATTTGTAACTTCCTTCATCAAAGCTGCAATGGGTTTTTGTACAGCACATTATTACTGAATTTCAAGGATTTTCTGTATCACAATACTGAAAATGAAATAATCATGCTTAGCTTACAAAGTACTAAACTGAAATTTTAGCAACAGACTGGCCCCTCACTGTTACAAATACTATACATGTCCTTTAAAATGGCTAGAAGTATGATTACTTTCACTACAACTTTTAATTGAACTGATACATATGACAATGTGTGAGTCACATTGTTCAGTTCTTGAACACGTGACTTAAGGGTATCATGTCTTTCTACTACTGAATTTGGGATGTACATCTATGAGAACCTGTGTTGCTTCTCTTAATATTGAGTATAAATGGATGGAAAGTTTCCTTAGGTTCTGCTATTGAATTCAAAGCTGGCTTTGCATAGTTTCCAAGAAACTCATGTAACAGGTGAGGCATCCTTTCTTACATTTGTATGTGTATGAATTTAAAAAAAACAAAAAAACAAAAAAAAAATGCAACTTCTCTGCCCCAAAACATGGTGTGGCATTTGGTTTGGTCCTGAAACATAAAAGAAACCTCCATCAAATCAGTGGTCATTTTTCCCTTAGACAGATGAGGCATAATTGGGTAAATCATCTAGAATTAAGGAAAACTGGCTGAAGAATATGCAGAAAAACAGCTATGTTGTTTTATAATTTCCAAGTTCTCCAAAATTATTCTAAAATTAAAAAGAACTGAAAAGTAACTTTGATGGCTTCAGAAACATGATGGAAACTAAAATACGCCAACCAATTTGCAATAATTTTTATTCCTATTAATCATTCTAAATATTTTTTGAAATCATAAATCATAAAGTCATAGATTTGTTATTTAAATCACAAAATGGGGGCGGAGGGGGAGGAAAAGGGAATCTGTGGCTGATATGGAAAATTAAATTAAATTATAAAATAAATCAATCAATAAATAAATAAATAAATAAATAAATAAATAAATAAATCACAAAACAGCATTTCCAGAGTAGCCATTCATGTGTTCTGATGATGGACTGGTCACAGATGGAAAACACCAAAAAGTTCTCCACAGTGGTTTATGAAGTAATATCGTATGTGATCCCACGACTCACTAAATGGTTGTTAATAGGAAACCAATCCACAGGGCCACAGGCCTGAAGCTTGAATATCCTAACAGTTACTGATAATCTCATATCTTTAAAAATAACTTATGAGAATTTCTTAGGTACTCAAACTTACACTGATAAATTCCATAGCAACTGTTCCAAACTACTTGCTGCAATTTTTCCCTTAGAAACTGATTCACAGATCAATTTAAAAGCCATGTGATTAGTAAGTAACAGAGCCCAGATGTCAGCTCAAAAATATATCATCAACCAAAAGATATGGAATTTATTTTGTAGAAGATAATGGTGCAAAAATGATTCAATTACTCCATCACATCTATAGGGAGAATTCTTTTCTTTCTAAGGTCGTCACAGCATTTTCCCTCTACCTTTCAGTTACAATTTCCGTAATTTTACAACACGGAAATATTATCTAACTGTCATTTTTAAAGTCCAATATACCTCTGTGTTATTCAAAATAACCCAAATGTTTTCCCATCCTCTCTGTCTATTCTCTGAAGAATATTTGTCTATCTTAGAGGACTGATCTCAGTCAACTCTACAATCCCTGGGTTTTGGTTGGTGGAAGGCAGAAACAGAAGACGGAGAGATGACTCAATTGTTAAGACCATGCACTGCTCTTTCAGAGGATCTGAATTAATTTCCATTACCTACTGATAGCTCCAGCTTCATAAGGATCCAATACCTCTGGCCTTTGAGGGCACCTGCGCTGATGTTCACACACACACACACACACACACACACACACACACACACACACACACACATGCCTATATACATAATTAAAAATAAAACATTTTCATTAAAAAAGGGCAGAACATAGAGATTGGGTGACAGTTTCCTTCTGTGTTCTTTTTCAATAACACCACCAACCCTCCTCTATATTACGCAGAGTATCTTTGGCCACTGTTCCCATAAAGAAGTTTCTTCTTTGACACAATCTTTTAGTAAGGTTTGGTAAGAGCAACTTTTTCTTTCTCTGCTAGATACTTTAAATACTTCTCACTTTCCTTGATTTATGCTACTATGATTGAAATATTCAGCAACAGATTTATGAGTAATAATCATTTGTTTTACCAAGTAGTAAAATTGTACTTGTCTTTAATAAAAAAGGCTAACACACACACACACACACAACCTGTGTGGACACACACATGCATGCATGCACACACACACATACATGCATTCATATACTTAAATGAATTGTGTAACTATAAATCACCAAGAATCCTTGAGGCTTTACCCAACAACCTGGTATTATTTTTCCCTCCTTCCTACTTCTCCTTCCATATTGACTTCTCTCCTCTCTCTCTCAAGTTGGAGCACCCCTCCCCATTTTCTGCTTCATATCACCTGTATCCTGTTGTTCCCATCTCAAGTCCCATCTCCCATGGCCCCTTTATGTTTTACTTCTCTGGTTTCTGCAGTTACTCCACATTGTATCTGCATGTCTGAAGATTTGGAGCTAGAAACCACAGATGAGAGAGAGCATGCAGCTTTGGTTCATTCTGGATCTGTTACCTCACTCAATATAATATATTCTTGGTCCACACATTCACCTGCAAAGTTCATGGCTTCATTTTTCTTTACAGCTGAGTATTATTTCATTGTGTATATAGACCATATTTTCATTGTCTACCCATTTGTTGACAGATGTTTAGGTGGTTTCCATTTCCCAGCTACTGGGAATAGGGCAGCAATGAACACGGCTGAGCAAGTATCTGTGGAGTAGGATATCCAACTCCGTTAAGCATATGTCAAGGAGTAGTATATGTGTCTCATATGGTGTATTTATTTTCAGGGTTTTTTTTGGGGGGGGGATTCTTTGTTATGATTGCCAGAGTAGCTTACCAATTTGCATTCTACCTTTCTCTGCAACCTTGCCAACATTTGTTGTCATTGGTTTTTTTGTTTTGGGTTTGTTGTTGTTTGTTTGTTTTTTTTATTGAGCTTGTGCATTCTGACTGCGACAAGATATATGTATGTATCTTAAGGTAAGTGGAGCCACTAGGGCTCACAATGCTCCACACAAGAACTATAGACTAAAAAGAAACCCAGTACCAGGCATGAGAAACTTTGCTTAGAACAACCTTCAGGGGAATCCAATTCACTCCAAAAATAATATAGACTATATCTGTTGCCCTTGGTTTCCCCTCAGGGTGGAAAGCAAACCACTATTACTAAATACACCACTCATTCAGGACACAGGTCTTGGTTGATTTGAACTCAGTCTAACCTGAAAGCCTCCTTCCTGCAGTCTAGATTCCATGGTACCAGACAAATGCTATGCAAGTCACCACGGGAAGAGAGCAATGGGAACTCTGTCATTTAGTCCAATAGCCAATTGTATAGAGCAGCTTGGCCTGATGGGTGTGGTCTTCTTTGGAGATACATGACCCAATAAGAACTAAGTGGGGAAGGGTCGTGGTCTCTCTTGGGCAGAGGAGTAGTGAGTATGGAGAAGCATGGTTTGCAGTATGTCTCCATCTCTCCCTTGGGAACAAAGAGGCAATGGTATAGCTTAGTTTTGTATTCATGAGTGCACTGTATTGAATTCAACTGTTAATAAACCTGAATTGACCCTAGACTCCCATCCCACTTTAGAGCAACTAATAGTCCTATCGACCTCAACAATGACCAGCATAGCAAGAGATCTATAAAGGTGCTATAGGTTGCATTCACATGTTCATGAAAGTTAGCCAATTTCCCAGAGCTAATGAGGTCATAGATCTTAGAAGAGAATGTACTACCACCATTTTGCTAGAATTGCATAATTCCTAACTGCATTCTAAATCTTATGCGCTTGTACCCACAGATAATTGTAGCTATCACCCCTCATCAAAGAAGCCTCTCTTAACAGCAAATGGTATGGACACACTGCAGAGATCAACAGACCCTGGGGAGCCCAGTATCAATGGATACATCTACATCACAGTCATTTAAATACTTGGCTCAAGGAACATCGTAGATGATGAGGCAGAAACATTGTAAGAACCATAACATCAAGCAGCCTGCTGTAAAACACAGCTTCTTCTAGAACTGGCTGCATAAACGAGACCAAAACAATGGTAATATCCATAGACATGCTACCAGAACAATGGCAATATCCATGGACATGATAACATGGAAGAGGGAAAGTATCACTGGGTCCCACCCCTAGACTAAGAACTACAGGTAATTGATGATGACTCAGAGAGGGAGAGTTAGCCTCTCTAAGGGATGAGCCTCCTAATTAGTTATCAAAAAGAATGTGGGCAAACCTGAAACCATATATACACAAACATCAAAAATGGAGTCAGTGGGCTGTATTTACATATTTGTTCATGCATGGGCATATATGTATATAACAATAGTAATTGTGGCAGAAGTCAAGTTCAGCTTGAAGGAAGTGACAGTGGGTGGACATAGAAGAGGTTGGAGGGAAGGGACTTGGAAGGAAGGAATGGGAGGAAAGACAGTTATGTAATTATATTCTAAAAAGAAAAAAGTCTTTTTTTTTTTTCAAACTTTCTCGTGTAACTTCTTATCTCTCAACAAAATACGAACATACAGAGAGAGAGAGAAACAGAGACAGAGACACAGAGAGAGTTTAAGTTGAATGGTTTTTCAAAGAAAGAATCTGTATTTTAGTACAACTATAATTTCCTTTTCTTTCCATTTATGTAATTATTTTCTTTATTTTCACCTAAAGTCTGTCTTCTGTCCATATAACAAGGCATCTATCATAAATAGTATCCATCTTCAGTGTCCTGCAGATTCACTCAACTTTCAACAGTCACAGTTATCATCAAACAACAGACATGTACTTGCCCTTGATAGCATTGCCATTCCTAACCCCAGGGATAAATAAATAAATAATAAAGAAAGAACAACAGCAACAAAAACCTTCCATAAAACGAGGTTGAACGCTCCATTAATATCTTCAATCTTTAGATTCTCCAGAAGATTTAATTCTATCAAGAAAAAGCAGAATTCAAGACATGACTGGAAAAATATGCTCCTCAAAATAAGAAGAAAACAAAAAAAATATATTTCTTCTAGGTAACTCCAATAGTATTAAATTTCTGAAGTTAACCCAGCAGTCATATGGACTTTCTATTATATTTTAGAAAATTGGAATCCTGATATGATAGTATATCTTACAGACTTAAAGTATAAAATACAGAACATGTTTCTTGGAGCCTTGACCAAAGTAGGAAAAAAGAAACCTTCTAAGGAAATTCACAAAGAAAAGGTCCCAGGATGGGTGCTACAGTGCCATTGGCAGAGTGCTTGCTGTACATCCAACATCCATCCCCACATGCTTCTGATGCCACAACTTGGAGGTAGAAGCAGTAGGATCAGCAGCACAAGCTCCTCTTCAGCTACGTAGCAAGTTGGAGGCAAACCTGAATAGCAAAAGACCCCCACTACAGAAAATTTTCTAGTGTTTAATATAATGTGATGACTTGAGATTCTGCCAAACTTATTAGAAAAGATGTTTTAAGTTTTTTTTGTTTTGTTTTGTTTTTGTTTTCTTTTTTTTTAATTTTTATTTTGCAATACAATTAAGTTCTACGTACAGGCACAGATTCCCTTGTTCTCCCCCCTCCCGCCCCCCTCACCTTCCCCCCAGCCCGCCCCCCATTCCAATCTCCTCCAGGGCAAAGCCTTCCCCACAGACTGAGATCAACCTGGTGGACTCAGTTCAGGTAGGTCCAGTCCCCTCCTCCCAGGCCGAGCCAAGCAGCCCTGCATAAGCCCCAGGTTTCAAACAGCTGACTCATGCAATGAGCACAGGACCCGGTCCCACTGCCTAGATGCCTCCCAAACAGATCAGGCCAATCAACTGTCTCACCCACTCAGAGGGCCTGATCCAGTTGGTGACCCCTCAGCCATTGGTTCATATTTCATGTGTTTCCGTTCGTTTGGCTATTTGTCCCTGTGCTTTATCCAACTTTGGTCTCAACAATTCTCACTCATATAAACCCTCCTCATTCTTGCTAATTGGACTCCCAGAGATCCACCTGGGGCTTAGTCATGGATCTCTGCATCCAGATCCCTCAGTAGTTGGATGAGGTTTCTAGCATGACAATTAGGGTGTTTGGCCATCCCATCACCAGAGTAGGTCAGTTCCAGCTGTCTCTCGACCATTGCCAGCAGTCTGTTGTGGGGGTATCTTTGTGGATTTCTGTGGGCCTCTCTAGCACTTTGCTTCTTCCTATTCTCATGTGGTCTTCATTTACCATGGTCTCCTATTCCTTGTTCTCCCTCTTGGCATAGGAGACCACTTCCTAAATAGAACACCAGTAGCACAGACACTGAGAGAAACAATCAATCAATGGGACCTCTTGAAACTGAGAAGCTTTTGTAGAGCAAAGGATACGGTCAACAAGGCAAAGCGACAGCCTACAGAATGGGAAAAGATCTTTACCAACCCCACATCTGACAGAGGACTGATATCCAGAATATATAAGGAACTCAAGAAATTAGACATCAAAATGTCCAACAGTCCAATTAAGAAATGGGCTATAGAACTAAACAGAGAATTCTCAACAGAGGAAACTCAAGTGGCTGAAAGACATTTAAGGAATTGCTCAACATCCCTAATCATCAGGGAAATGCAAATCAAAACAACTCTGAGATACCACCTTACACCTGTCAGAATGGCTAAGATCAAAAATACTGAAGACACCTTATGCTGGAGAGGATGTGGAGCTAGGGGAACTCTCCTCCACTGCTGGTGGGAATGCAAGCTTGTACAACCACTTTGGAAATCAATATGGCTCTTTCTTAGAAAATTGGGAATCCATCTCCCCCAAGATCCAGCTATACCACTCTTGGGCATATACCCAAGGAATGCTCAACCACACCACAAAAGCACTTGTTCAGCTATGTTCATATCAGCATTGTTTGTAATAGCCAGAACATGGAAACAATCTAGATGCCCTTCAACTGAAGAATGGATAAACAAAATGTGGTACATATACACAATGGAATACTACTCAGCAGAGAAAAACAATGACATCATGAGGTTTGCAGACAAATGGATGGATCTAGAAAAATCATCCTGAGTGAGGTAACCCAGACTCAGAAAGACAAACATGGTATGTACTCACTCATAGCAGGATACTAGATGTGGAACAAGGATGACTGGACTGCTACTCACATCACCAGGGAGGCTACCTGGAAAACAGGACCCCAAGAAAGACACGGGGATCGCCCAATGACAGAGAAATGGAATGAGATCTACATGAACAGCCTGGACATGAGTGGGGGTAGTGAAGGGCGAGGGTCGAGGGAAAGAGAGCTTGGGGGAGTGGGAGATCCCAGCTAGATATTTTAAGTTTTTACATTAAGACAAAGAGCCAAATACTGCTGACATTAAAACTGGATAAGTTCAAGTAGATAAAACATCCATAACTTAAATACAATTAGAATACTCAGAGTAAAGAGGTGTGATGATTAGAATAAATGAGGATTAAGGGGAAAATTAAATGGGATATTTTACAAAGTTAAATTAAGTTTCTGATATTGTCTCTAAGATTCAGTATATAATTTTTCCCAGGCTTAGTTTCAAAAACACAGAAATCATTTTATTATGTACTAAATACCATATGGACAATAATCTACTATTTGTTATAAACTATTTAAAGAGAATAAATTTTTTTCTGGGAAAAATAAAACATGAGAAGAGAGAGAAGCTTAGATGGGGATCAAAAGAAAACCTGAGGTAGTAGCAGACACAGGACCCCTGGAACATTCTCTAACCGCAGCGAGTCCACACAGGACTTAAAGCAAATAATTTGAAGGCATGGATAGGTAAAATTTATAACCCACAAATAATCTGTGTGATTTTATAAAAATAAGGAGTTTCAAGTAAAATAGAATCTTTATAGAGTAATGTACAACATAGCCAGTAAAGAACCTGAAAACTTGTTTATAATGTAAATGAACACTGATTATAGCATGATAGAATACTAAAAGATTCTCCTAAACCTATTGAGATCTTACATGTTTGGTTTTATGAAAGAAAAAAAGTCAGTTATTTTTCTGACACTTCAGAAGGTATTATTATGCTACCCGTTAGATGTAACTGATACAATATTTATATTTAAACTGATCCTTCTACACAAATATTTTGATAACTAGTTTTTTTGTTTTTTGTTTTATCAGAGCTGAGGACCAAACCCAGGGCCTTGCACTTGCAAGGCAAGCGCTCTACCACTGAGCTAAATCCCCAACCCCGATAACTAGTTTTTAAAAACAGTACTTTGTCTTCACTTTTAATTACAATGGAGGGAAATTAAGCCAAGAAACACCCCCCATAAAACATAAATTAACTCTACGCTTAATATAAAATTCTGCAATCTGAAGGTACAGATTGAGATGACTATTAAACAGTGTATTTTCCAATTTCCCTGGTTTTTAATGTAAAGCCAGTACATGACTTGAGAAGTGCAGAAAATCTGCTGTCAAGAAATCATATTCACAGGGGAGAGTTGAAGAGCCCAAGACCACAAAGAAAGGATTTCCCAAATTCTATAGGAATTTGGCTGGTTTTGCTCCTACTCAAAGGAAAATGCATCTGAAGAATGTCTACTAGGTTATTTAAATGGTGAACTTAGGCCAGAGCTGGTATCCTTTGATGGTAGGCAAAAGAAACAACATTCATTTATGATAAATCATAAAGTAGTTGCAAAAACGGACTTCAGCTTATGGCAAGCAGAATGCTGGCTATGAGTTTAAATGCTTAAACTCTGTTTGATTTATCCATGTCCAAATATCTACAAGGCTAGAGCTGCAGGAAGCGGACAAGGAGAGTGAAAATGTGTTTCTGAAGGAGACGGAGTGCTTTCCGTGGAGATAAATGTGGAGGCATCTCAGGAAAGAACATTCCCTTCTGAAATCCTCTGTTTGCATTCTGCTGAGTTGTGAGAACTCTCTGCTTTAGGGTTTGAATGACTTACAAAGCCTCTTCAGCTACCGAGAACAACGGAATCCCTGGGAGTCTGTGCTTTGTTCCTTCAAGATGTTTCCTCATTTTATGATGCCAGTTATTTGTCATCCATTGTGTTCCCGACTTCCTTCATAAAGTCTTGGGTTTGGTCTTTTCTCATTTTCTGACTTGCAAATAGTCTGGGCTTTATTTAGAATGGGTAAGGTATTTTCTCCTTAGATGTGAGAATTCCAAAAGTTTCCTTTAAAAAATATAAAATTACACAATTACGGATGCTATACAGGGGATGTGATGTCTCCTCCAAATGCCATTTGATAATGGCTTGGTCCCTAGCACATGTCACTACTGTAAGAGGACAGACTCTTCAAAAGGTGGGGCCAGTTGGAGGAATCTGGGTCTTGAGGCTTCCTTGCTTTTGAAGGGTAAAATGAGACCCCTGGTCTCTCTCTTTCTTGTTTGGATCCTCAGATACCATCAAAGAAACAGATCTCTGCTACCAAGCACTCCTGTCTTGATTTTCTGCCCAATTTAGACCAAAAACAACAGGATCAAGCAGCCAGGGACTGAAATCTGCTAAAACCATGAGCTAAAAAAAATAATATTTTCCTTCAGCTGATTTTTCTCAGGTATCTGTCACAGCATTAGAAATCTGATTAATACAATTGATACCAGAAACAAGACAAATATATCCCTTACCTCATGCACATCAGCCCCTCCATCTCACATATACCCCTTAGACAAAGCTATGCAGATTTCATATCAGTAAGAGATCCCATGAGTATGTGGAATCCTTATGAAACATATACACCACATATTACCCACACGTTCACTAATAACTCTCTCATCTGCTAATGGTAAGAGAGCCATAAATCTACCCAGGACACAACCAGAATACACTTTTGAGTATAAGTAAGACAGTAACTATATGTAACTGTGAGTGCTTGTGTGAGGTATTAATGAATGAAGGAACCAGTACAATAAAGGTGGTTTGAAGAAGTTGTTTAAGAAGGTAAGAATGCTGTGTTACATACAAAAAATGGTGCATCTATAGGACTGTTTATCTTTAGTGTTATGTATTTCACCTGAGGTGTGGTGTGTGTGTGTGTGTGTCCCCTGTACAAGTCAGTAAGTTCATAACTTACTGCACTTCTAGGAATGTTAAAGAATAATAAACAGAAAAATCAATACAGTTATACTCCAGATAACCCATGGATGACCTTTGCTGCTTCTATGCAACATTGGCATCGTAGATCTTTGCTTTTCCACCTGATTTTCAACTTCTGTGTATTTTTATAATTGTGCTTATAAGGATAAGAAACGATAAGTCAGATCATGCTTGAAAGCAATTGATGAAAGGAAGAATTCACTTTTTACGTTATAAGTCCAAGTGTGCTTTAGAAAAAGCGTAAGAGCTGGGCGGTGGTGGCGCACACCTTTAATCCCAGCACTCGGGAGGCAGAGCCAGGTGGATCTCTGTGAGTTCGAGGCCAGCCTTGGCTACCAAGTGAGTTCCAGGAAAGGCGCAAAGCTACACAGAGAAACCATGTCTCGAAAAAACAAAACAAACAAAAAAAAAAGCGTAAGATTATGAATTAAGAACAAAATAAAGCCAAGTTGAAGGCTGCATTTCCTGAAGTATGATCAATGTGATCTTCTCTAAAATAACCGTTTCAGGTGTATGGTATTACTGCTCCCGAGAATGGCTTGGTGCTGAGTCATATAAGACTCAATCAACACACCAACCAGGAGTAGCTCATGAAAGTCCAAGCTACCTCTTCCTTCATTTATCATCACCCTACAGAAAGATGATTTACGCCCACTGTTCAGACAGAATAGTGCAAAACTGGCAACATATACTTGTGATCAAGGTGGAGAATAACAAGTTCTTTGGATATTAAATTTTGCAATTAAAAGTTGACTGTTTTAGAGCTTTCTCTTTTTAATGAGGAAGAAGCAATCATCCATCAAATACCCACGTCCTAACCCTGAGAATAAGTGGATATGTTAGACAACACTACAAAGGGCTTTGAGGCTTTAGACTAATATTACTAAGAGCTGGCATTAAAAGAGATTATCCTGAATTATGTGAATGGTCTGATGTCTTATTAAAAGAGTCCACAAAACTAGGAGATAGAAGACAAAGAATAAGATTACTGTGACGTGAGGTCTCAAACCATTATTGAAGGCTTGAAAGATAGAGGGAAGGGACCATGGCAGTGGCAGAGGCTGCAAATTGAAAGAGTGTAAAGTTTTCAAGGGCTCCGTCTTCCTGACTTTCCAAAGAATCTCAAAAGTGAAAATTGCAGTTTTCTGCCTCTGTAGCCTGTCTGACACAAGAGAGGAGAGTCAATGTCTACAGGGTTCAGCAACCTCCTTGGAAGTATGATGGAAATATGCCAAACTTCGTAATCTCTCTTTTGCAGAAGCTGTCTATTTCCTCAGCCATGAAAGCTTAGCTGCATTCTCCACATAAGAATCTTTAAAGCTACATTAACTATCAAAGGGAGAAGAAAGTGGTCTAGGGTCCAGTTAGTAGCATGTCAGTTGGCTATCAAAGATTCATGTGTGTTGTTAAACTGGTTAATCAATATTATTCCAACCTACTAATCAACTGCTTGGATGCCAGACCAAAGTGCAGGCTCTGTGTCTTCATCCACACTTTAAAATGTGCCAAACCCTGTCATATAGAAATAGACATTTTGACTTCATTTCTTACCATTATAGAAACTCTAGGTCCTACAAGAAAAACAACACTTTTATTTTAGAACTTTGATTTCTGCTGTCTCTCACTCAACAAAGGACCTGTGATCCAGCAGGACTAGGTGGGTAGACATCTGCCCTAACACCCTGGTGGACAGGAAAAGCGGGAACTAGACAGTGGATTTTGTACTTTCTATTGTCATACTTTCGACTCATGTTCAAAGTCATTTATTTTGGAATCAAAAGACAACCATGACTTTTGGAAGTAAATACATTTACTGGGGCTTGTTTTATCTCTACAGTGGCTCTTCTTATTGCTAATTCTTGATAATATTTCCCATGCCATTGACAAGAATTGCAAGTGCCAATTGTCCAGGATTTCATGGTTAAATGCTTGCAAAAGCTCTTCTTTCTTTTAGTGAGATGTTTGTTTATAAATGAAAGGGGAACATGCTAGTGTGTCCTCTTCTACTTATGACACTTAGTAATACTCAACTACATACAGACTTCTGTTTCTTCTATGGGGAGTGCTTTACATGTTAGTGGTCACCAATGAGTTTACTGTTAAGAAAAGTTAAAGAGTTCACTTTGATCCTGGGAGCCCGTCATTAAAACTCCTGCCAACTGGCAAATACTTGGAAGGTCTTTTTCTCCGCCTTGAGACAAACTTTAAGGAAACTTTGGTCTTTTAGACTTAGCTTGAATTTTTTTTCCTTAGTGTGAGTTTTCTTCTCTGAAAGACTCCCAGAAGGATGAATTAATAAGATGTCAAGGAAAGGAACATTCAGATCTGAAAGGAAAATGGACAAAAGTATCATTATACATAAAAGAGGCAAGAGACTTTCTTAGCCTCACAGCCAAACACCCAGACATCCTGCCCGACTTCTCCAAATAGAAAACTGCTGATGCATAGACAAGCCTTACTGCTGAGACTCTCTCATCCCACTTCCTTCCTCTTTACTTTACCTCTTGCATGTGATGAGTCTACTGCCATTAACTACAATGCTTATTGGGAAGAACCTGTCACTTGGAGCCCCATGATGCCTCCCCCAGCAGTTCAAATGTCTACTGAAGTTGCCAGGGTTTTGCTGTTGGTTTGTTTTGGTTTATTTGGACTCTACGTTAATTCTGAGCAAGACTGAAGAATTGTAGGTAGCTTCAGTTGAGTTAGAGTACATCATGCTTTTACATTTAATTCCTCATCCTGGGAAGGTTGGATTAATTTTTTTTGTGAGTCTCCATGTACAAATTACAGTAGTCCCTCAGTTGTATAAATATAACACAAAAAATTAGGAAGTAGAAAGATGGAAACACTCATTTATTTAGCTTAACTCTTCCTTATTTGTTAAAGATGTATTTTAATATATTCTCAGAAAAGAAAATTAAATGTCCCATTGAGGTTTTGTGGGCTGTGAGGGTGTGGTGAAGAATTAAACGTCATTCTGTGTTTTCTAGTTTTCTGTGACATGGTTCTTATAATAAACTCTTGTTATAAAGAGGTGCATTCCAAATGATGTACTTTCCTCCAGTGTACATTGTGTGCATATTAATTCACCCATTTTTTTTCTCCCCAACTGCATGCTCAAAGATCAGAGAAGTTTCTTTTGTAAGTATATGGTGATGAGCAGAAAGACCTAAAACAGATCAAGGTACAAAGCAAAGAGACTGTGGCCTTCTCACCCTAGAGGGAATCTATGTTATACCCCTCATTCAGTGTTCATAGATCATTGCAGAGGAGGAGGTAGAAATGCAAGAGACAAATGAGGCGTATGACTACAAGGAGACAGTATTTTATAAATATGACAAGAAAGGTGCACTTGTGAACTCATAGTAGTTGGGACAATGTGCATAAGACCTGCACAAGATCAATCCAGACAGAATACCAGCAAGGAGGAAGGATCTGGGCACAGAGTCCTACTCTTAGCTGAGAAGCTATTGGCAACTGAAAGCTGCTGAGAGGGAAAGAAAATGTCAGTTTTCTTTAAAAGTGAGGCGCTAGTAGGTCAACAACAGCACACACTTCAGCGCATGACCACACATCCGAGAGAATATGGGCAGCACAAATTGCACTAGATGGGACTTAAAAACATTAGGAGACCAAATTCAGTCAGTAGGAAAGAAGGAGCAGATTTGGGATGAGTTACAGGGGGTGAGGGTGAGTGTGATAAGAAAATATTTCTTGAGAAATTCTCAAAGAATTAACTTAAAAATCTATTTTTTCCAGATTTGTTTATTTTTCACACTATACCACTTCATTCTTTTTTTTGAAAATTTTTCTTTTATGACATAATTATATCATTTCCTCGTTCCCTTTCCTCCTCCAAACCCTCTCATATACCCCTTCTTTCTCTCTTTCAAATCCACGGCCTTTTTTTCATTAGCTTCCAAAATCATAAAGTTGGTCAATATGTTTTAAATGTCAAACAATGAAAATGTATTTAATAAAATCTTCATTTACTCTTCTCTATCTTCATTATATTACTAAAGCTAACTATTGTCTTTATCTTGGGATATGCATGTTTCTGAAGCCATTTTGATTTATTTATAAACAGAAACATATGAAATGTTAAAAAAACAAAATATAGTGTAATTAGTACTCTGTCATCTTATTTTCTTTCTCAATATATCATAGATCTCTTTCAAAATCAACATGTTTATTGGTCCATCAAATATGAGTAACTTTGATGTTCAAGTCAGCACAAGATTTACCCAATTACATCCATTTTTAAAGTGAGTCTTTATTTTTATGTGTAGTTAAATATTCAAATCATCATCTGAAATCCACCTCAGAAGTAATTTAGCAGACATGCCCTAGGGAATCAGCAGTATTCTCTAGAAAGCATAGTTTCTGAAGCTAGAAATTTCTCAGCGGCTAGTTTCAGGCCAATATGACACTTTTTCAAAGGATATGTGCTTTTCTTCTTTAATAAAAACAACTATTCAAATTAACTTCACAGGTATATAATTCCTCATACAGGTGATAAAATATTGCCTAGAGCTTGAATATGTGCATCAAGAGCTAAAGCAATGTTAAACACATCACACAAGTTACTTGAAGGATGTCCAAACTGCAGAATCCCATAGCTATGATGGAATATTAACATGAAAGAGGCACACAAAAATAAAAAGTCACCATTTCTGTATATGTGAAGCTAAATAAAGCAAATTGCACTATTTCCATAATAAAATTTCACCTCAGAGGGAAGATGAACAGTCCCACCTTTACAATGAGAACATAACATTGTTATTATAGAATAACCTGATTACTTTGTAAACATGTTACACTTTGTAGGTTTCTAAAACACAGTGACATAACTCTTCTGTGCTGATTGTATGGTTGTCCCTTGACATCGGCTGCCCTATTAAGATCAAAACATGCAGTAAATTTCCTTTGGCAGATGTGAATCACAGCAGCTGAGTGTAGTTCTCTCCTCAAGCCCCTCCCAATACAGCACAGCAGGGTCCTCAGACAGACCTACCAAGATTGGCTGCCAGGTGGCACCCACTGGGTATCACTAAGACTCTGCTGTGGGGTAACATGTGACCCTGAAAAAATGTCTCATGTACATATTTTTTTCCTCTAGAGAACATATAGAGAAGCATTTCAGTATCCAAGGATTGCACAAAAGACATGACATAAATAACAGTAAACAATCCATTTTATTATGTAATAATTGATTTATGTTTAATATAGCTAAATGGTAACCAAATATAAAAAATTCATTTTACTTTAAAATAAGAACATAGTTAAGACTTCTTTTTTCATTTTTTTTAAAGATTTATTTATTTATTATGTATACAGTATTCTGCCTGTATGTGTCCCTGCAGGCCAGAAGAGGGCACCAGACCTCATTACAGATGGTTGTGAGCCACCATGTGGTTGCTGGGAATTGAACTCAGGACCTCTGGAAGAGCCATCTCTCCAGCCCCCTCTTTTTTCATTTTTTACATCTCATTGTAGTGAGATACATGTAGAATGGCACTTACTGTATGAATACACTTCTTTTATTAATTTGTTTTATGTTATAATTTGATTATAGCCTTTTCCCTGCACCAACTCCTCCCAGTTCCTCCCCACCTCACTACCCACACAGTTTTCTTTCTCTCTTTCCCTTTCTCAAAAACAAAATGTGAAAAATAAAAACAAACAAAACAAAACAAAATTACCAAACAAAAAAAATACCAAAAGAAAACAAAAAACACTCAAAAAGCTATAGAAGTGTTTTTATTGGCCAACTACTCCTGTCTAGCCCTAAAAGGTACTCTGAACACTACTGCAACAAAATCATTAATATAACCCAGTTACAAACCCTGTTACCTACAACTGTTACCCACCTGCAAAACATACTGGTACAATAGTGGTACAAATATAATACGAGAAACCAACAACCACTATTGATTGGATTTAAGACCCATTCCATGAGATGGAATCCATAATTGATTCTGTTAATGAAGCCAAGAACCTGAGACTAAATGGGTCATAGACTCCCGGGGATAACAAACACTATTACTCTGCTAAGGAGCATTCCAATGAAATGACTATAAATGTTAGCAAACCTTTAAAAGTCAGATAAATAACGAATCTATTCATGTTTTTCTGCAAAAGAAAACTTCTACAGATAGGCTTCTGCAAATAATGCTACTATGAAGTGTGATAACAAATCTCTTTGAGATGCCGCTTTTAATTCTTTTGTATATATTTACCAAGACATGAAATTACCAAATCCTGTGATCATGATATTTCTAATTTTAACTTTCAGCAGACACTCCACGTTGTTTTCAGTGGTAACAGCACAGTTTTATGATTATACCAATGATACACAAAAGGTCCAATTTTCCCCATCTTTGTGAACATATGCTATTTACTGAGTCTGGTCTGTTTTGGCTTTTGAATTGATGTATTTTTGATAGTAGCCATCCATAAGATGGGAGGTGTTACTAATTGGGGTTTTGATAGTATATATTGCAAATGCATGCAGAAGACTTGCTCCTCCTCTTGAATAAATGGTCTTCCCTTGCATTATTTGTGTTGTAGTAATATGAAGTTATAATAAATTTTATATAATCTAGACATTAACCCTTTGTCAGATATGTGGCTTACAGATACTCTCTTCCTTTCCATCTAGTGCCTTTCAAGGTGTTGATGGGATGTTTTAATGAATAGAAGCTTTTCATTTTATTTTAGTAAGTTATCTATTTATATTTCCATTGCCTGTTTTGTGGTGAGTGTCAAAATAATCATTACCAACTCCAACATAATGATACTTTCCTCCTGTTTTCCTCTTGGAGTTTAGAATTGCATGTTTTATTTACATCTTTAATTGGTGTTAACATGATGCTGTCAGTATACCAAGAGACTGCCCTTCCCTCCCTAAACAGTTTTGACATCCCTGTGAAAAACAATTTGACTAAAAATGTCAGGATTTGTTTATAAGGTTTCTAGGCATTCCCATTGGTCTGTGTATGTCTTATGCCAGTATCACACTGCTTTGGTTAATGTAGCTTTGTTACAAGTTTTGAAGTAAAGAAGTGTCAAACTTCAAATTTGTGATTTCTCAAAAATATTTTGTATGAATTGTGCATGAAAGGTTTAAAAAGAACTAGATATTACACAACATCGGACTTTTTTTCCTCTTTGACCTTCTCTGATTCTTTATTTCATTAGGAATCTAGAGCTTTATAATATAACACACAATGTCCCTAAAGTTACTGGAAAGAAATGTAGATCTCCAAGGT
Source organism: Peromyscus eremicus (assembly GCF_949786415.1). Classification (NCBI taxonomy): domain Eukaryota; kingdom Metazoa; phylum Chordata; class Mammalia; order Rodentia; family Cricetidae; genus Peromyscus; species Peromyscus eremicus. The sequence continues at coordinate 12,115,757 of NC_081437.1, read as the reverse complement.
GTTGACAATTCAAATAATCAATTATCCTTAAAAGAAAAATGCTGTGAAAGTGCTCACAATTGTTTTGTTTAACTTTTTATTTTCTAATGATTTTATACGTGAGTACTGTATTTACATCATTTTCACCCCTTCTTGGATTCTCCAGCTCCTCCATGTTTCTCCCACTTCCTTTTGTTCTTTACTTGCTACACACATGCACACACACACTCACACACACACTCACACACCACACACACACACACACACACACACACACACACACACACACGTCTTATTTAGGCAACTGTTTTGTTGATTTTTCCTGGGTACAGCTTTCCTGCAATGTCTAGTAGATGTTATTCCCAGCACGATCCTCTAGCTCTTACACTCTATCCTCTCCCTCTTCCATGATTTTTCCTAAGCCTGAGGTATATGGGTTGCAATATAGTGTTCAGTTTCAAAATACAGAAAAGGATATAAACTCTTTTGATGATAAAAAAAAAATCTTAATTCTAACTGAGGAGATTTCTCAGTGAGTAAAATGCTTACGTAGCAAGTGTGAAAGCCTGAGTGGAGATCTCGTGAAGCCACGTGAAGCCAAATGCTGGAGCATGCATGCTTCTGCAATCCCAGAGCTACCACAGCAAGACTGGAGTTGAAGGCAGATGATTCCTCAGAAGCTCTAGGACCAGATAGCCGGAGAGTCTGGAACAGGAAGTAGGGGAACAAGAAACAAGGTGGATGGTGAGGACCAATAATCTTGGTTGTCCTATTACTTCCATAAGCATGCCATGATACATGTACACACACACACACACACACACACACACACACACACACACACACACACAAAGAGAGACAGAGACAGAGACAGACAGACAGACAGACATTGAAAGGAAGAATCTTAAAAAACCAAATTTCCAGTAAAAGTCCTAAGTCTACATGAAATACACATTTGTCATCGAGATGGACTCGGCTTCATTCTGAATGCCAGAGCAGATTCTCACTGTGCTTTGTCATTGTGTGTTAGCATTGTTTTCTGTGCATTATTTATGGCTAGTACCTACTGAGTTTCACCTACCTGATTAACTGAGACTCTGAAGAAGGAAGGCATGATAGATCACTGCAACTTCGCACTATGTTTAGGTATCTTGCTAAGACAGGCTAAAAGAATCATTTCCCCAGAAGCACTCTCATTTAATTTGTAAAATACTTGTGCTTTCCAGTCACAAGAAAATTAGAATGGACAAGGCAAGAGCCAAGAGTTAACTCGGGTTCTTCGCATGCCAGCCAAATTTAATTATTTTATCCTCACATAGAAGCATAAATAAATAATTTGCTTTTAGTGCTACAACTCACCCAAACATTCTTTCCTTAACAGACATTAAATATAAGAGTTATTAAAAGGAATGGTGGTAATTCCAATAATTCCAGCATTTGGGGGATGGAGACAGGAGAATAAGGAATTCGGGTCATCCTCAGCTATATAGTAAGTTCAGGGCCAGCCTGAGCTACATAAGGCCTTATTCCAAAATGCCTTATAGAATTATAGCGAAAGCAAGTTTCAGCACTAGAATGGGGAAGAGAAACACACGAATGTGGAGAGATGGCTCGGTAATTTATCCACCATGCAAACATGAGTACCTGTGGTCAGATCCCCAGGACCCACAGAAAAGCTTATCATTACTCTGAATAATTATAAATCCAGCCCAAAGTGATGGCAAAAGATGAATCCTGAGGCTGTGTGACCATCCAATCTTGCCAATTAGAGATCCCAAATTCGGTGAAAGACTGTCTAAAAAAAATGGCAGAGAGCCATACAGTAAGGTACCAGACATTGACCTCAGACCTCTACATGTACATATGCACAAACACATCACACATACACCCATATACAGTACAGACACACATACTCACAAAGATAAAAAAATGAGTACAAAAAGTATTATCTTGTAAAGATACAGACTTACACAGACTACCATCATACATAAAACATAAGTCCCTCCTATCTAATTTCATCTGAGAAATAAAGAATGCATCAGACAGAAATGTTTCCTCTAATCCTGGGACATTAGCACAAACGTTCAGATTAGTCCCACCATCTACTTAATTAAAATTCAGTCTCCCAAAGACTCTAAAGATCATAAAACATTGTCTTAGAAGGAAACACTGTCTTTTGGAATTGGGGAAGAAGACCTGGATGTACCAGGCTTTTCTTGTAGGCCACCAACCAGCTCCCAAATCATGACACAGAGACTTATTCTTAGTTTTGAATGCTTGGCCTTAGCTCTTTTCTGGCTAGCTCTTCTAACTTAAATTAGCTTTTTTCTCTTTATCTCCCTTTTGCCTCGGGGCTTCTTACCTTTCTTACTCCCGTGTATCTTACTTTCACTGCTTCTCTGTCTGTCTGGCTGGCTGGCTAGAGTCTGCCTGGCTTCTTGCCCTGGGCATGTCCCACGTCCTCTTCTGCTCTCATTCTTCTCTCTCCCTTTTCATTTTGAGCCTAGATTTCTCCTATTTATTCTCTCTGCCAGCCAGTCCTGTCTATCCTTTCTCTGTCTAGCTATTGGCTGTTCAATCAGGTGCTTATAGGCAGGCAAGGTGAAACAAATGCAGTACATCTCTTCATAATTAAACAAATTCAGTATAAACAAAACTAACACACTCTTACACAGTTAAAGTAATATTCTGCAGCATAAACAAATGTAACACATCTTTGCCCAGTTAAAATAATATTCTACAGCAGACAGACGTCCTGCTTAGAGAAATAGCTTCTGGTTGACATCCCAAGAGACAAAGTCAACAGAATAAGTGAGGACCAGTAAATTTTCCCAACTAGTTATCTCTTCATTAAGAGATTATGTAGGATAGTTAGTAAATAAGGCACAGTCCTGACTAGCTCTCCCATGGATGAGGGCAGGGTCAGCAACCATGCAATTTTTCAAATGACTTGAGTTGCTGTTTTTAGTGTGTTCTAGTCCTTGACATTCGTACCTCAACCACCTGGTTCATCTTTTACATTTCCAACTGTATTTCAACAATGAGTGAAAATAGCTCTTGCTTGGACAAGCATTGTATCAGCCTCCATTGAATGAATGTGATAACTGAGGAGAGAGAGAGAGAGAGAGAGAGAGAGAGAGAGAGAGAGAGAGAGAGAGAGAGAGAGAGAGAGAGGAGATAAAGAGATAAAGATCAGGGAGTTGGAAAAACAATGAAAAGTCAGCTTTCAAAAGACATTTTATCCATATCTGAGCCCTAATCGAAATCAATATTATTTTATTGCCTGTGTGTCTAGTTTAATACATCTGTGAACAGCGCAAGTAACAGATCAGATGGAGGCAACTGATAGTCACCAAGGCTCAGTCCCTTCCATCTAGATTATAATGAAAGTTTAGCCCCCATCAGAATTTCTTCTGCAGCTGCTAGTAGTTATTTCAGCAGCAGCTAGCATTCTTTGGGAGCTGAGGTGGGGGAATCAACTGTGTATTTTACCAAGAAAGGGACAACCTACAACCTGTCAGCAGCACTGATTGGCAAGCACTTAGCTGAATGCTGAAATGGAACAATTAAGAAAAGATGCATGTCTGGCCTTGCAACCTGAGTCTGGAAATGAACCCTTTCTTGCACTGATAGAGGAACCACAGCGGATTCTTTTCAGCTTCAGGAAGCTACCACTCTCCTCTCTTCTCCTCTCCTCTCCTCTCCTCTCCTCTCCTCTCCTCTCCTCTCTCGAGAGTTCCGGGGTCCCAGAATTCCTCTTCTGGGGAGAGTTCCGGGGTCCCAGAATTCCTCTTCTGGGACTCAAAATCTCTCCTGGTTTTTAATCTCTGTCTTCAACCTCATGTCTTTCAATTACTTTGTCAGCTTCAAATTCATTTTTTTCTGTAGTTGCTGTTGATGTTACGATTTGAGGTAAAGGTCCTCCTTTCCGTAGGACTAAACTCACCTGATCCTTTTAAGAAGTTTCTAGAACTAAGCCACCAGCATCATTGCCCTTCTATAGATTTGAAAACTGAAGCATCAAAATTAAAAGTGATATGATATACACTAATCACGTTGGATGACTAACAATGTATGATGTCAACTAAGTGGATGACTGAATGAATGACTTGTCCAAAAAGGCAGGCATAACTTGATCTCTTTCCCTAGCATTCAGCCCACTCCTTTTTCATTTAATATGCAGAATTCAAATGTCTTCCCTTCATAGTACCTGTCAGTCACATACAGCATTGAGAGTTACCATTTGAATAAGGAGGGTATAAGCACAACTGTTCATTTCATACTATAATTTGTCGTGTTATGACCCAGATTGCTATCCTGATACAATACTTCATGAACATCCCAATTCCACTTTAGGACAATGTACAAGCCTAGAAAGGTTAAGGAACTTGCCTAAGTAAGCACAGCTAATTGATGGTAGATTGGAGATTGAAACATGGATCTTTACATTCTTGGCGGTATGTTTTGTCAGGAAAAACAATATATAGTTTAGGCTATCTCAAGTAGCTATCTTCAAAATCAGAAAAGGACTTTATGCCTAAGAGATAACTGAGATGCTTCCTGCGGCTTTGAATCCTGTGGCAATGCAGACATATACACTCATATCACAGTAGTCCTAAAGATCCCCGGTGGTCCTTTGTGCTCCCATCTCACAGACATTGCCACTGGATCAGCAAGCATAAAGAAAGGAGCATTTAAGTGTAGCATCTCACAGCCAGCAAGACCTCAGATCTCCCCAGGAGACAGACTCAGTCACATCGCTGAAACCTGCTGGAAACGTGACACTAATGACAAGTAGGAGCTTTATGGCTGCCATTCCCCTCCTCTGACATTACAAATGTAAAAAAATCTCTCCTTTTCCCAAAAGTTGATCTGCTTGATCTATGCTGCTGAGGCTACATATCTGGTATCATTCCAGGAAAGATTCCCTCAAGCAGCAGTGGGTCTGCTTGCTCTACACAGGAGAGCATATTCTAGTAAAGATAAGCCACCCCTATTCTACCCACTCTTACTCTGCCCTCCACCCACCCCCCACTCAGCACACGTACATCTTCAGGGTCAAGGGCACTGTCTGGCTATCGACAGGTCCCTAATCTCATTGTCAAGGATCAAAGAGGCTGGAGAAGCCTCCCACCAAACAGAAGGGAACAGGGCTGGAGTTTGATGATTGTGCCTGCTAAGTGCTGAGGAAATTTTGAGGTTGGAAGTACATGACACCATGGGAAGGAAAAGCAGAACTCACTAAGACATAGTCCACTGAGAATTCGGCTTTCCAAGAGACGACATCAATCTGTATGCCCGTGATTATTTTGGACATGTCTGGAGGACAGGTGCTATGAGTGACAGACAGGTCAAAAAAAAAAAAAAAAAGAAGAAAGAAAAAAGAAGGGAGGGAGGGAGGGAAGAAGGAAGAGGGAGGGAGCACTTCATTGATTTTGTTTCCTGTTCCAAACAAAAATCTCAGTTCACTTTCGTCTCCTCCAAGGCTTCTCAACCCCTCATTTATTTTGCTATTAGTCTCTTTCCCAAGTATTTCTCTATCCTGTACAGTTGGTAAAATGCCAGGCATATAGCAGGAGCTTAGTCATTAAAAGTAAATTAATGAGAGTATTAGTCTCCTCTTTGGGTTATGATAATACTTAGCAATGCAGGCCTAACTAGTTTTGATCCAAACTTTTTTTTCTTCCTTTGCCAATTTTGAAGAAGAGGGTAGCAGCATCTACTCATTTGGTAGGCTCATATTTCACCACAATGTTTTAAAAAATAGACAAGTTCTTTGGCTGTTTCTTGGGCAGGACGATAATAAATGGCCTCTACTATAGTTCAAATTCTAACATTCTGCTAGATACAAAAAAATAAGTACTCCTACAACATGGCACTTGAAAAGTATGCAATCAAGTTGAGAAGTAAGATGAATACCGACTAAACGATTGAAGAGTTTATACAACTCAACACACTGAATTGTAATTAGACACTAGGTAATTTGGTAATTTTGTACCCTGCCATATTTAAACAAAATCAATGGGAAACAAGGTCTAGGAAGCTAATTATTTTAAGTAAATTGGACACAGTGTGTGTCCCTAAAAGGGGATTTCTTTATACCATCTTTTTATGTTCCATTTATCTCACTCCCTCCCAGTTTCTGGACTGATTAAAACTCCAAGTACACTTCTCAGTTTAAATTAGCTTTGAAGTCGACGGGAATTTTTCATTCCTGCAGAGGTCACCTGGAAAGCAACCATCAAAATTAAGAACTTACAGCTCACAGCTCACAGCAGCTAGTCGTTTTGTCTCTGAAAATGAAGCCTTGTGATCAGCAAAATTGAAGGGAGTGGAAGGCTTTGATTCATTAGCAATTTGTAATACTTTTCTATATTCAATTTGTTGATTTGGTGTATTCCTCCTTGCTATGAGAGATATGCTTCTGAAGTCAGATCCCCTAGAGGGGTAAGCATTCCCATATAACTTGGAGTGTCAGAATCCAGGGAAGAAAGTGATGTACTTAATTAAAAGGGAATTACTAAAGCCAGCAACTTCAAGATCTGATTGCTGCTGTCCACAGATGACAGCTCCCAGAAGGCAGAGAATGACATTGGCACTCAAACCCAAATTCACAGGAGGCCTCTCCACCTACAATGTTTCTTCATACACACCCAAAGTACTTGGGATACCTAGGAAACGTGTGACTCGTCAGGGTCAAGGATAGAAATAGCATCATATGTGTGTGATCTGACCATAAGACGTACGTTCATTTCAAAATTCTAGGAAGGAGGGGAGGAAAATGGGGCAGGGAGAGGAGTAAGAACAAAGTATATTGACATATATACAAGCATACTGTGGTGAAACATTGTTTTGTATGGTAGTTTTTTTTTTGTTTTTTTTTTGGTTTTTTGGTTTTTTGAGACAGGGTTTCTCTGTGTAGCTTTGCGCCTTTCCTGAAACTCGCTTTGGAGACCAGGCTGCCCTCAAACTCACAGAGATCCACCTGCCTCTGCCTCCCAAGTGCCGGGATTAAAGACGTGCGCCACCACCACCACCTGGCTTGTATGATAGGTTTTTAAAAAAATTAGTTTAAAAAGCAAAAAAAACCAGGCTGGAGATATACCTAGGTGGTAGAGCACTTCTCTAGCATGGCTAAGACCCTGGGTTTGATCCCTAGCATGACCAAAGCTCACCAAACAAAATGAAGGAAAACCTTGAGCATTAACATCATGCAGAAATTGCTAAATGTTGGACAAGAGACCCTATGTCTTTTATTTCATGAAGCATAAATTTAAAGGGTAGTGTATAAATTATGGTTGAAAGCAATTGCATGCCTGGGTCTTCCTTGAATTTGTTATCATTCCAGTGGTGAAAATTCTACAAGGTGGATCAAAACTGAAGAATAACTTTCAAAGAGTTATACTGAAGAAGAGAATCCAGTAAAAAAAAAAAAAAGCAGTATAAAATGTGCAATGAAGAAAATTCTAAAACATTTCAGCAAATGTATAGTGTCAATATATTAGAGTATACTTATCCATTCATCTATGAGATAATCATTTATGTAATATCCACAATACTCATGGTATGCAAGTGTTTCATAAACACATGCTTTCACTTAACTCTTTTTTACATGTCAAGTATTATAATATTTTGACAATGCAATAGGTATATACTAATGTTTTTAATTAATTAAAAAAACATGTTGAAAAGATGAACTATGAATTTGTATTCCTATCAATAGCTTGTGAGGCTTCATATTGCTCCATATCTTTACCAACATTTGGTATTGACCTATAAGTTTGTGACTTGTGGTTTGGAATTTTCTGTTTAAATTATTCAAGCATGAGTGTGGTCATATTCTGTTTTGGCTAGCTTGCATTTCTCTAATGCCTAATGGTACTATAAACTTTCCTGCAGATTTTTGGGACAGCCATAGCTATAATTTCTTTGGCCCAGCTAGCGAAAATTCTTTCCCCATTTCTTACAACTTATTTGTTCTCTCACTAATGAATGTTAAGAATTCTTTTCTGTTTTACAATGCCAGTTCTCTATTGTACATGCCACTTCAAATGTATTCCTTAAGTCCTTGACTTATTTTCTCATCCTCTTAAAAGTATTTTTCACATGTAAAACACCGATGAAGGCCCAGTTTGCCAATTTTACATTTTATAGTTCATACATTTGGTGTGGCATGTGAGGGACTGTTTTTTCTAACCTCACATACTATCTCTTACATGTTTTCTTACTTATAATGTTACCTTTTTAAGTAGATCTATGGTTCGATTGTTTAATTTTTATACATATTGTCTACCTGTAGCTTTTCTTTTTGGCCTATAGGTTCTCCTGCCTGTTATAACTCTTCATTTTTCTCTGTCCTTTCAATAACTATGTAAATGTATTTCTCTTTGTCTTGTTAAACTGGAAACGAAGCAGCCAAGTTGACCCAGAAAACAGGGATATTAAAGCTACATTATCTTCTGCTTTCTGTTCATCCCCCGAAATGTCACTGATGACCTAGTTCAAAAAAGGAGCAAGATCAAGGAGAGGGGGGAAGAGCTAAGCTGCCTGATTTTAGGCAGTGGTGAGTTTAATTTTCATGTGGAAGCTCTCTGAATACTATATATAACCAGAGGAGTCTTATCTGCTACGTGCATAAATTTCCTGGTCCTCAGAATTATCACTGGCACCTACAGTACAATTGCCCAGGATCCCTACATAGCATTTTTTAATTTTAATTCTTTTTATTTGTGCAAAGCGTTTTCACATGTGTAAATTACCCCTCCATTTACAGAGAATATAATGACTGTTCCAGTGTTGTTTCAGGATTAAATTCCACTTTTACACTTCACCTCACCTGAGTTTTTCCTCACAGTAAAACGGGGTCAGAAGATTTTGGGACTCCCTTGCTGAATAAGGCATAATGTGGCTCTCATCTATGGGCATAAATGCACAGGGAAGTGGATTCAGTAAAGAGCAAGAATGTACTGATATCAATCATCAGGTAGAGTCCTAAGCAATAAGCATTTTAAGAGAGAATTAGAGACAGAGAGAATTTTAAAAATGTAAAAGGCAATTACTTGTGATTTACATTTCTATGAATATGTATATAAATCCTCATTTGCATACACAAGCTTTCTAAATAAAATAAAATAAGACCTCGCGACAATCCTCATTTCTCTAAATAGTCAGGTGATTGTTGCTAATCTTACCTACCTCCTTATACCACCTATTCTGTGTTCATTTTATCTTTATCAAGGCCCTCAGATGGCAAAAGCTTTGAACTTGACAGGATGGCCCAAACTTTCATTGTGTGTTTCATGGGGTGTGCAGTGTTGGGAATAGAACCCATTGAGAAACATCCCAAGTCCAAAATTTCCAGTTCAAAGTGGTGTGAATCATTAGTGGTTTTTTTCTGAAATGGGTTCTGGCACTTTTCCAATCACCTATGTGACAAGGTTTGGTGAAACTATTAAATGCACTCTTATCTCTTATGTTCTCAACTCGGTCTTCCTTACCTCATACCTAGTTGTAGAATAGTAACACACTTTCCCTCTTAGTCACAATCACCCATTGAACAGTCCCATAATTCTTTACCTATTGATTCACAAGCATGGGGAGCTTGATTTGGCCTGATGATAGTTTGGGGGACCCTTGTGCACATAAATAATGAAATATGATCATATCTACTTCCCCTTTCCCTTTTCAAACTCCCCTCATGTTCTTTCTAATGCAGCCAGCTCCCAATTTCATGTCTTTGTTTTTAACAATGCACAAATCCAGTTATGATTGCCTAGGTGCCCATGGGTGTGGGGTCATCCATGGGATCATAGGGAACATATCAATGGCCACATTCTCATAAAAGAATGATTTTCCCCTCCTCCAGCAAATATCTACTCTCCTGAGTAGAGGGTGGTATGCAGAGATTGTCTATTTATGACAGTTTTAGATGGCTTGATTTTGTGTAGATCCTGTGCAGGTCACCACAGCTACAGTGAGTTCATGATTTTAAAAGCTGAGTTATGTCAAAACAACAGTATTTTATAGCACTCCTGCCCACCCTCCAGCTCCTACTCTCTTCCCAGCTCCTCTTTCTCGGTGCTCTCTAAGCATTAGAGGTGGTGCCAGTGTGGAAACCTTAACATAGAAGTCAGTCCCATTCAGGATTGGGCACGCCCTCTCTTCTTCTCACTGTGTTGGCCAGTTTAAGTCTCTACAATGATTGCTCCCCACGGCAAAAAGAATCTTCTCTGAGTAAGGTTGAGACTTGTCCAGATAGATGGGAATAAGCATAAATACTTAAAAGGTAACCTGACAGCGTGACCATTTAGTAAACTAAAAGTAGGAGATTCTACCCTAGGGTCTATGACTTCAATATCCATGGGCTTTTGACCAGGTGTACAGACAGTACCAGGCATGAAATTCCCTGCTGTGGGCCAAGCACAAAATCCAATCAGAATGTGGTTGGTTATGCTATAACAGTCATACCGCTATTGTAGACACATCTTGCCTGGTAGGTCAGTATTGCCGCAGAGTCTAGTGCTTAGTAAAACCGCTGATGTCTTTTGTCCCCAGCAGCCTACATCCTGGCGCTAGGAAAGCTTACCAGCAGGTCAGAGGTGTACCTAACACCCAATACAAGAGCAGTATCCTGTCAGGCCACTGTACTCTTTGCTTTTGTTTTATCTTTAGTGTTTTCTTCCTTGCTGGTACACATAAGACACTTAGCTTTTCCCTGAATATTGATTAAAAAATTTTATGTACCCAAACTCTTGCTGAATTGAGGTTTTTTGTTGTTGTTGTTGTTGTTTTGTTCTTGTTTTTGTTTTTTTGGTTTTTGTTTTTTTGGGTTTTTTTGGTTTGGTTTGGTTTGGGGTTTGTTTGTTTGTTTGTTTGTTTGTTTTGTTTTTTCTTTTGGTTTTTTTTTTTTTTTTTTTTTTTGGTTTTTCAAGACAGTGTTTCCCTGGCTGTCCTAGAACTTGCTTTATAGACCAGGCTGGCTTCAAACTCAGAGATCTGCCTGTCTCTGTTTCCTGAGTGCTGAGATTAAAGGCATGTGCCCCTGCCACCACCACCCACCTAGAGTATTCTTACATATAAGTTACTTTACACATACACTAGCTTATTTACAGTATTTTGTATGCAGATGATATCAGTTAAAGATCTATCATGGAAGTAAAATTACCAAGTAAAATAAAATCTCATTTCTTTTTCTAAAAGATAGTGTCAAATTGCTCTCAGTAGAGATTCTTTTCAATTTACCTTTTCCATAAACAATGGCAAATGTCTATTACACAAACCATTGCCAAAATGACTAGTGCATATTCTAGCATTATAGATTTTTGCTACTCTTATGATTTCTAAATGTTATTACATTATAACTTTGATGTACACGGATCTTATCAAGAATTAACTTAAGAATTATTACAAATGCTTAGGAAACATGTGAATTTTGCCTTGTGATAGGTTGTGAGCTTAGTGTTGGTCCCTTTAGGGAGTAAATATCCACAACAATTCTATACAAACTAAGAAAATTAACATATTTTGTGTATAAAAATACTTTCAAAGTCAAATATCTCTTTCACATAGTGTTTTTAAGAATTCTCTCTGAGGTAATGTTAAAAGCAGATTTTCACGGATTTTTTTGAGAATGAACTGGAGTGTTAAGTACAGGAAGAATCTGAAGGAGTCAGGGATGAGTCACATGGTCACATTTCCAGGAAACCATATTTGCAGAGGCTGTGACCATTTCTCTCCTATCTCCATAAAAATATTGCAGAGGAAAAAAAACAACAACAAACTTCTCCATTCTTGGTGATAAAAGTACACTTCTTAGTAAAAGGACCAAGCAGACACCATAACAGGCTGCTCAGTCTTCTCTCAGAGATCAGGCCTCAATTTCAGTTTACTGAGACTTGAGCAAGCAGTTTCTGGGAGGACCGTGAACAAAAGACATAGTCCTTGCAGTAGCTCCCTTTCTGAACGTACTCTGACTGCTCAAGGTTCAGCCAGTTGTTTACTGTCTGAGACCCCTCACAAACTTAGAGCTACATGTGTGAGTCAAGGACAGAGCCTGGCCTAGTGAGTCAGCCCCTACAGTCAGTATGTGCTAGGCCAGCCAGCCTCCATGGCACCTCAAGGACAGAGCCTGGGAAAAATGATAACTGTAACCCCCAACCAGTAAATTCAAAGGTTACATACCCTCACCCAATCCTGTGATGCAAAGGCTTGTACCACCCTGCTTGCAGTTTTTCCCTTAAAAAACTGCACTGTGTCTGAGTGTTGGACATGGACCAAGCCTGGGCTTGCTTGTTATCAATAAATCCCTGTGTGTTTTGCATCAGGTGTCGGTTCTGTGGTGGTCTTGCTCATTAGGTAAGAACTTAGGGATCTATGTTTCAGAGAAGGCTTCGGGGGAAGCCTAGCAGATCCTCTAACCTTGTAATTATGCCTAATATCACACCAGCAATAGACCATGACTACCAACAAACCTCCTGAGATGATGAAATAAAACTTTCGCATTAGCTTTGGGGTTTTCTTCTTCTAAACCTCTAATCCTACCTAACAATGATAACATGACAAATCCCAGTTTACAGACAATCAGTAATACCTCTGACCACTGTCAGATATCAAATCTCAAAGTCATGAAAAATAAAAAATAAGAAGAAACTAGTACATACCAGAAGTGTCTCAGTAAATATAACCACTAAGTGTAGTTCCTTGGATGTATTCTAGAAAGGAAGAAATGCACAAGTGAGAAAATGTTAAACTCAGAATGCAATCAGAAGTCAACTGCCATCAAATTATTCAGATTATTTTGTAGTTGTATATATGATAGTATTGTTTGAATCTTAGATGGTCTTTTAATAGCAAATCCAGAGCCAAATATCAGTGTGAAAGCTGAAAGATCAGAGAAGCAGAACAGTCAGCCACTAGTTCTCAACTCTACAAAATCCTCAGTCTCAAGTGAGTGAGTTCCTGTTTCCTCACGCCTTAAATACCTTTCTCTGCCCTGCCATATTACTTCCTGGGATTAAAGGCATGTGTGCTTCCCAAGCAAAGACATGACATCTCAAATGCTGGTATTAAAGGCATGTGCCACCACTGCCTGGCTCTGTTTCTCTCCTATATTGGATTAATCTCATCTAGCCCAGTGTGGCCTTGAACTCACAGAGATCCAGATAGATCCCTGCCTCCCGAGTGATAGGATTAATGGTGTGTGTCACCACTATCTGGCCTCTATGTCTAATCTAGTGGCTGGCTCTGTCTGTTTATTAGGGTACATAATATATCACCACATAATAGTATTTCTTTTATGACATTGAGTGCACCTGAATTTCGTTTATGTATGTTTAAAATTGTAATATCTTTATGGTTTGGATTATTTATTTTGAATTAAATATAATCTCTACAGTCCATATAATGTTACCTGTATGTATATTATTTCAGAGATGGTCATTTGGCATTGGATAACAAACTGGGGGGACTCTTCCCTGAGGAAGACTATTTTGTTCCACTTTCAGCATTTCTTAGTTCTTTGTCTGGATTTTTGGATCCAGTGAATTTTCCCCATTCCATGTGAGCTTATCTGTTGGTGTCTATATTATTTTGTAACATGCTTATTCTATTAATAATATTATGTAAACATCTTTCTATGCCTGTATGATCTCCATTGTTTTAGTGTATTTATTATACCTTGGTTTTTTGTGTTACATGTATTGTATCAGAATGTATCTAACCAATCTCTGCCATGAGAGAGGAGGTAGTTTATATGTGACAATAATGTAAAGAAATTGTGAAAATTCTTGAAGTGAGGTATTGTCGCACATTTTTAGGGTATTTTTAAAGATTAAATTCATGGAAGTAACTTGTCTGAGATTGGGTGCATTGCTAAAGCTACTGTTAGGTACTTCCAACCTGTCATAGAGAGAATTTTCATAAACCCCCATTTCCCTCACAAAAGTCAGCATCATTTGAGCTCATATATTTATCACAGTAGTAGATCCAAAACACTTAATTTTTTTAATTTTTGTGATTATTGGTAAAATGATGAGTGATTTGGGATGAAGTCAGTTACTTTACAAACCCTTTTTTTTATTTACCATGTTCATTTAAACTTTATAACATGTCTGTGTATGTATACATGATAAAATAGTCACTATAGACAAGGAAATTAACACACCCATCATCTACCACAATTATGTTTTTGTGTATATAGTAATGGTGCTGAAAATATATTCTCAAATTTCTAGTATGTGATAAAATTTATTAACTAAAATCCTCATGCTGTATGTCAGATGGCTTTACTTATTCTCTCTTCTGAACATTTCCCATCCCCTGCTTTCAAAGTTATTGTAACTTTAGTGTCAGTATGCATGAGAGCTGCCTCAAAGAAATTCCTTCTAGGTCTCTAAAAATAGCAAAAGTCACATTCCTAAGCTTCCTTAAATAGTGATATAAGATGTTCCATAGAAAACTCTGACAAGATGCCTCTAACTTAGCAGAGAAGATACAGCTGAAATCCAACACCATTTATCACTGGGCACTTGGGAGTACATTTAAAAATAAATCAAGACTCTTCAGTGCAGGAAGAAAAACATTGTTTCAGATGGAATTTTAAATGTGTTGTAGGAAAGATATGTTTAGGCTATAAGGTGACCTCTGGAAGGCATATATGGTATATCAAATAGCTTTGCCAGATGCAAAGGGCATGAAGAGCTTTCTAAACGGGTGTAACAATACTTCAAGTCATGAATTCTAACTATAATATTTTTTTAAATTAAATACTGTTTTTATTTTTTTAATTCTTTTAAGTATTTATTTGTATTTATTTATTTTTAATTTTATTTTACAATACAATTCGGTTCTACATATCAGCCACGGATTCCCGTTTTTCCCCCTCCTGTCCCTCTCCCCTTTCCCCAGCCCACCCCTCATTCCCACCTCCCTGGACTGAGTCTACTAGGTTTATCTCAGTCCTCGGGGGAGGCTATAATATTTTTTTTGGATCTCAGTAGCTGACTCAGTCTCCTACGGGTGTTCTCCAAGCACAACAATACTAGGAAATAAACCAAACTTCCTTCAGCTTGTACCTTGGGATCAGTGCAGCTCATCATTTGTAAACTAGCAAGGGCTAAAGGACTAGACATGGACAGTCTGTCCCAAATATGGTATCTGATGCTTAGGGCTGCTCAATAGTTGTGTAGTGCATCTCCTTTTAAAGAGAATAAGTATCTTTTTAAAACACCATGTGTATTTAAGGCATACAACTTGATTTGCTAGGACAACATGCTAAGAAATAACTTCAAACTACTATGTCTGCCACTTCAGGCAGCTGCTAATGTGTGTGTGTGTGGGGGGGTGTATATGTGATTATAATGCTTAATATCTTCTACCCTGTCTTCACATTTCTTATAGTCACATTATTGCCTATAAGATCTCCAGAATTTATTCATCCTGTGTAACTGAGACTTTGTGCCCTTTGACCTACATTTCCCCATAAATCCTTAGTGGAAAAGCCAAGTCTCTGCTTCATTAATTGAACATTTTTATGCTCCATGTATAAATAGCATTTGTATTATTTATCTTAGCATAACGTCCTTCAAGTTCAGCTTAGGTTGTCACAAAGGGCAGGATTTCCTTTTTATGGCTGAACAATGTTCCATTTGGTGTGTATATATAAATATATTTAAAAGATTGATAATCTTTTTTTTTGTCCATTCAACATCAATGGAGATTTGGGTTGCTTCCATACCATGGGTAGATCTACAACAAAAATATGTATCAGATATCTACATTTGAATATACAGTGATTTCATGACCTTTGAAGATGAACTTGAAAGAGGCATTGTGAACCCTGCAAAGTAAAACAAGAACTGGACTGACAAGATATAACCACAGGTACAATGGTGGCACCAAAGTTATGGAGTACCAACCACTTTCTAATTAGATATTAGATGGAATTCATAGTTGGCACTGTTAATGAGGGCAAGAGCTTTTGGATAAATAAGTCATAGACCTAGGGAAGAGACTAATTCCATTATTTTTCTATTGTTCTGCTCAATGGACATGGTATTTAAATGATTCCTAACGACTTATTTCTATACCCATAGATCAGTGCATCTCTCAGCTCTCATCAGAGATGCCTCTCCTTACAGTAGATTACAATTAACACAGATACCATCCCATGATCAAACTGCAAAGTATAAGAGACTGTGAAATGCTCACCCTCAAATGGGACCTATGTTAGCACCCAATCCAAGGCTCAAAGACGTTCTGGGAGATGAGAAAGAAATATTTTAAGAGCCAGAAGATATGGACAACAGCAAGGCATAGGTGTGTCCAGACACAACAGGGCAATTGCACATATGAACTCACAAGGATTGTGACAGCATATAGTGGGTAGCCATTCCAGCTTTGATCTGGAAGTTCCAACCCCCATTGAGGCTTTGATAACTGTCACGCCTACAAGGAGTGGCCAAGGGAGGACTCTGAAGACCCGAGATCTGGATGGGCCATCTCTCTCTGTTCCTGGACCCTGGACGGTGGAGGTTGACCGAGCAGAGCTCCAGAGAACACCGCTGGACTGCGATATACCTTCCCCAGACCCTGCGACCTACCTATGCCTTCATTTGTAAGTTGCGCCACTAATAAACTTTGCTTTTAACTACGTGGAGTGGCCTTAATAATTTCACCAATAACAGCATGCACAGGACTCGCACAAGCTCAAGCCAGACAAGATCCCACTATAGAGAAGGGAATACGGAAACAAAATCCCCACCACTAGCTGAAGATTAGTTATTATCTGATAGCTTCTGAGAGATGGAGAGTCAGCTTTCATAAATGATGTGACCCTTGGTAAGTCAACCACACTTCAGGACAGGTCCTATGGGGGTATTTTGTCAATGCCCACTGAACTCAATGAAAGTAAAATAGAAGGAAATTCAAAGTTGAGAGGGGAGAGAGATGAGGGTTGAAAGGGTGGATCTGGGAGGTGTGGGGCAAGGGGAAGATGATCAAATCACATTGTATGAAATTCTCAAAGTATTAATAAAACATTATTTAGAAGGCTTAATTTGTAATCTGGGAAAAACCCATCGTTGTTTTCTGTAATGGCTACACTGATTTCTATTTCCATCAATAACATACAGTGGTTCCCCCTTCTCCCCAGAGACAGCATGTGCTAGCTTTAATTTTTCTAGCTATACTAATAGCTATTCTATTAGCAGGTGTGGTTTGCAGGACGATTAGTCACTGTTGAGCAACTTCTCCAACAACTGATTGTCCTCTGCGCACCTTTTTTCTGAGTAATATTTGCAAAGGTCTTTATAAAACAGGTTATCAGGTCTTGTTTGTATATTTGTTGATTTTTGCTATAGAGTTGTAGGACTCCATTATGTAAATTGTAGAGTAATCTTTTATCATCCACACGCACTGAAGTTGTTCTGATTGCTTTTCACTCTGCAGTTATGCTTAGAGTCCATGAGACTGACAGAGATCAGTTAGGTCAGCATCCAGTGATACTTAGGATTAACCCAAAAAGACATTTTTTTCACCATTTGCCAGTATGAAGTGGTAGGTTCTTTTTTTTTAAAGAATGTAATTTTTATATGTCCTTTCAATGCCAAACTCTCTCAAATCAATATTAAATCTGAGATCATGGTAATTATGGTTAGTTAAGTGTTGTTCACATCTTAGATGGTATTTTAATAAAAAAAATTAAAAAAAAAACAGAGCCAGATATCAGGGTGGAAGCTGAAAGATCAGAGAAGCAGAACAGCCAGCCACTAGTTCTTACCTCTATGAAATCCTCAGCCTAAAGAGAGTGAGTTCCTATTTCCTCACACCTTTTATATCTTTCTCTGCCCTGCCATATTACTTCCTGGGATTAAAGGCATGTGTGCTTCCCAAGCAAAGACAAGAGATCTCAAGTGCTGGGATTAAAGGTGTGTGCCACCATTGCCTGACCTCTATGTCTAATCTAGTGGCTGACTCTGTCCTCTGATCTTCGGGCAAGTTATATTAGGGTATACAATATATTACCACAGTTAAGAGTTCTTCCACAGACACTCTGAACTGGATGATTCTTTGGAAGTTCATCCTGTTTACGGGTTACAGAGTTTTCTCCCATCACATCTAGAGCAACCAAATATCTATCCCTAGGGGACTGGCCAAGAAGTCAGCTGGGGTAGCAACTCGGTAGCTAATGTTGGTGACATGTGTTTGCAAAATTCAGGGGATTTGACTAGTCCTATCTCTCACCATATCAGGACTGTAATAACTACTACCAGAGCTCTCCAAGAAACTTCTAAAATTATTTTTAAAGAGATCCAAAGACTTAGACATAGTAGAATGACCAGGCGGCATCACCTGCCACACAAGCCCTCAAATCAACTAGTGATTTCTTAGAGTATCTGCTGAATAATCTACAACACTTTGTATTCAAAACAAAGAAAGCTCTACTGATGTCACTGCTCCAATACTAGCTAAGTAGCATGGAAATGGTTGCCATCTTTCTCCACCTGCATTTCTCATCCACAGAAAGGAAGGAAGAAAGAAAGAAAGGAAGAAAGAGAAAGAAAGAAAATCTGATCATTTCTGGCTTCTTTTTTGCTTTAGAAGTCTATGAAAGTACAAATCTATAAATCATTTTTATTTCTGTATCTATATAGCTTTTCCTTCTAAGACATAAATAAACAAAACATAAGAAATCAATTCTTGATAAATTTGAGGCTGTTTAGCTGTTGTTGATTTAAAATGTAATTATCCTCTACTGGGGCACTTACACAGAGGGTAAGCATTGCATTCCTCACCAAAGAACTCAGCTCTTAATTACAGCACTGACAGGTAGAGGAGGCTAACTTACCCCAAAGAATAAGAAGCTTGTATCAAAAGGCTCCCCTGGTTTCTTTGTAGTGTGTGTTGGATTACAGTATTTTTGCTTTTTTGTTTAGAATGTCAAGGTCATCACTAAGTAAAATGCCTGGAATGTGATCAAGAGGAAGTTTGGCTCAACATTTCAGACAATCCTAAGTTAAGGTATTGGGAAAATGGTATGTCAAAGTAATCTAATTGGGCAATGTATCTTATTATCATAAAAATACTTATGAAAGGACATTATTGATGAAGAAAGTATCATGTATGTTTACTAATTTTCTATTATGTTTTACACTGAGTCTTCAAAGTCTTAAACGTGTTCACAATAATAAGTCAACTCTCAAGATTCCTTGTTAATTGAAGCTATTTTATCAAGTAATGAAAATGTACATATCTGTGGAATATAATTTTTCATTGAAAATGTTCAGCCTTAATAAAAACAACTATACAAGCCAATTTCGAAAGGTTTTTGATAACTAAGTTGAACAGAAACCACTAAAGCTTGTTTAAAGTTGTAGCTGTTTGCAGTATTGGAATAAAAAATGTATGGAATTACTGAGATCCACCCAATTCTGCCATTTAATTTTTTTTCAGCATGATTATTTTTCTCCATGAAGAGAACTATGGAAGTTGGATTTGAAATTCTGATTAGTAAACGTACTCAACAATGCTAGAACACAGTTGAGTAGACAAATCTATCTGAACACACAGTACATCATAAAGCTATTTTAATCCTCTTTATTTGATCATAGTAGCAACCCTGAGAAGCCCAGCTAACTTCCAGAAATCACTGGCCCCTGATAGGCACCTTTGTCTGTAACAGCTGCCATGGTATAATTTTATGCACAAAGGATAAACTCTAGGCTTTGCCTGACCAAGTACCTTTATTTTTTTAACAGCAAGTTTACATTTTTTTAAAACTCTTTGCAAACTCTTTGTATCACCATATGGTTTGAGAACAAATCTGAATTCTATGGCAAATAAAATGCCAACCAACAAATACAGCCACATTCTTACTATACACTTCAAAACTGATTTAAATCCAATTGCTCTACAAGTAGCCAGACAAGGGACATTTGGAGCCATGGTAATAAGATCCTGGGTTCATTATTTCATTTTATATGAGTTTTTTTTTTTCACTTCTGAGCTGCCTAATGCCTAAAAGTGAGTTGATTTTTCTCATGTGATATTTACTACATTAATTTCTTTTCTATAAAATGGCATTACTTTCTGGGTTAATTCTCATAGTGACCTTAAAAGCACAACATTTTCTTTAAGGGTATATTTTGTGTTATATTTAGCCAATCATTATTTCATGGTTGGTTTTCTGGTTTTTTTTGTTTTTGCAATTTTATAGCAATTGCTTCCATTTTTTTGGTCTTTAAATACCACTAAGAGACTCTTAATAGCTAAAGCTAATGAATACTTTCCTATACGAGGAAACTGTGTTGATCATATAAATATGTGACTGCACTTAAATTCTGAATTCAGGCTCAATAGTTCCCATAAAATATCACCAAAGTTTAAACTCATCTGGTTGAAGAATCAAATAAATCATGCACGATAATGTGATTCTTAAATACAAACATACATATTAGAATCCTTTAAGACTTAACCATTTTTAATTTATTTTTTCACAATACCTTTACATACCTAATTTACTTTGATTATATTCTCCCCTATGGTTCTCATTTATTCTCCTCCCCGCTCCCACCCAACTCATTCCTCCTGATGAGTCTTCTTCCTATTTTCATGTCTTGTATGTTTGTTTGTGGCCTAGCACACTTAATTAGCGTTGCCTGTATGAGCAGGGTTGGAAGCTATTTACTTGAGCAGAGAATGGGCTACCATTGAGGAATATGACTCTGCCTCTCTAGAATTTTGATTATAAGGGTACAAAATGTCTATATTGATTTGAAAGAAACAATACTGTAATAATAAGAAGCCTCTCTAGTTAAGCCCCCTGAATTTATCACGATGTTTTACAACCTCTCACATTTATTGTAAAATTTCAGCTCAATGTTGTGACATTAGCTGATGTTGGCAAGTATGTTTTGTGCTACCAGATTTTCTAATTCAATAATATTGTTTTAGTAAAATTTTATTATTTTAGCCCATTTATTCTGTATAGCCCATTAAAGTAACTAGCCTATTGTTGCTTTCAAAATCAGATGATGGGTTTATAAATAGCCTTATTTTCCAAATAAAGAAACAAAGAATGGAAAAATCTGAATATCTTTACAATAGCAAAACACTTTAAATACCTTATTTAGTCTTGTGTGATCTTTAATTTTAGCTTTGAAACTTTTACAAAACAAAATGTATTGAATGAGCAACACAAGAAGTTCCTAAACAAGACCCAGAATTGAATACACAGAAAATAATTTGAAAAGCCTCACATTTGTGTTGAATTTCTTTGAGATGGTAGTAACATTTGCTTTCAGAATAGTTAGTTTCCCTTAATCACATGCATAAGGCAAGTAGACAGATCAGAGACCTCATAACAAGCACATGTAATAAAATAAGTTAAATAAAAGCTGTCATGTCCTAGAGCATTAATTACAAAACCAACCAAACACTAGACCCTTCTCCAGAAACCATGTTCTTACTATCTTGAAGGAAAAATTCAAAGCTTATTCTACTGCAACTAAAGCTTTTGACAGTGGCATTCCACATATCTGTAGCATACCATGTATCTGCAGCACTCTGTGTATCTGCAGTACTCCATGTATCTGCAGCACTCCATGTATCTGCAGTACTCCACATATTTGCAGCATTCCATGTATCTGCAGTACTCCATGTATCTGCAATTCTCCATGTATCTACAGTAATCCATATATCTGCAGTACTCCATGTATCTGCAGCACTCCATGTATCTGAAGTACTCCATGTATTGGAAGTACTCCATGCATCTGAAGTACTCCATGTATCTGCAGCACTCCATGTATTTGCAGTACTCCATCAATCTACAGTACTCCACATATCTATAGTACTCCATATATCTGCTACACTCCATGTATCTGCAGTACACCATTTATCCACAGTACTCCAAGTATCTATAGTACTCCATGTCTCTGCAGCACTCCATGTATCTGAAGTACTCCATGTACACACAGAGAAATCCCATAAAAACACAAAACCAGAAACCATAATACATCGATGAAAGACTTATAAGGGGATAAAAGCCATGGCAAAGCCTTATGAGACAATGAACCACCAAAAATGCCACTGAGTTTCTTTTGTCTAGGCATGGGACCTGGCCTTGAGAATGGTGTGTACACCCAATGAGACTCTGATGGAGAAAACTAGTTTTTCATTCATTGGAGATAGATCCTAGATTAGGGATGTGGGCTTGTGTCTACTTCCCCCCTTGGCACTGGGATGCCAGCAGGTTAAGGTGGTGCAGGCCTCTGTGCATGCTGCCACTCTCTATGAGCTCATATGTGTGGTGGTCCTGCTGTGTTTAAAGGGACTTGTTTCTTCCCTGTCCTTCATCCCCTCTGGCTCTTAAATTTTTTTCTCCTTCCCCTTATGCAGGGTTCCCTGAGCTCTAAAGAAGGGATTTGATGGAGCCATCCTACTTAGGACTCAATGTTCTCTCTCTCTGCCTATTGTCCAGTGGCGGGTCTCATTTATTCCCATCTACTAGATGAGGAAACTTAGCTAATGGTGTCTGAGCAAGACGCTGATCTGTGAGTGTAGCGGAATATCCTTGGCGTCATTTTGATTGCTACATCCTTTTAGCAGGGCCATAGTATTTTGTCTTCCCCCAAGTACCTGGGCTATCTAAAGTCAGATCCTTGGCCACTAAGCAGTGTTCATAAAATGAGTTCTATCTCATGGAGGTAGGCTTAAGTTTAGTCAGATATTAGTTAGTTAGTCTCATAAGTTTTGTTTCACAATTGCACTACAGCAACTTGTAGGCAGGCCACCCATGTCAATCAAAGGGCTTGGATCAAGCTATCCATTATAGCTAAATAATAGATTTTAAATAGCAAGTTTTCCATCTAGAAATTACCTTGCGGTGACTACATCATGTCCCCGTAATTCCCATTTCTGCCTTGCTAGTCTCTCTCAATAGTGCATCGCGCGCGCACACACACAAAATGGGCTGTGGAATAATCATTGGATAAATTACGATCCCATGCAATTGGTAGGCTGCCCCTTTCTTGAGCAGCATTATAGATATTCTGCAGGCCTGGGACCTGGAAGCCTTTCCTTTTTCCCATTCTGTATAAAAACCAAGCTCATTTTCATCATTCTGAGAAGTAATGTTCTTCTCCCCTGGAAGCTTTGTTCTGATTTATATCACACGCTAGCCTTTCCCAGATAAAATGACTATTTTATACGGCACCTCTTAAAATTCTTCTCTAAGCAAGTCACTGACGGTAGAAAAAATATCACTATTCAAACCAGACTACGGCAAAAAACAAAGTTGATTGGATTCTATTTTCTTCTATTCCTTTGACTCTCATGAGACATGAGGAGAAATGGCACTTCATAGACTTTCTACTTTTATGTTCTTGATACATGGACTTGCATTGGTCCCGAAACAGAACCAACTTCATTTATGAAATGCTGGAACTCAGTAATGAAGTCACATGGCCTGGGTTACAATTTGAAAAACAACAGGAAAGTACTGAGTCATGGCAGCCACAGAAAAGGAAATGAACAGAGTCTTGCAGAGGTATTTTAGAGGGGAAGGGGGTTGGAATCTCTTGTCAGACTTGGAAAAAATTTAATCCTGACACAAAGAAATGAGACATGAGATGCCTTTCTGCATATCCTATGAGAGGGGTCCACAGCATTAAAGCCTTGCTTTCCTGATTTTACCAAAAGGAGCCTTAGGTGATTGTTGTGAGCTTGAGCCACCTCAGAATGCCCGCTAAGCTAAGAAGGAAGAAATGTGTCAAGAATTCTTTTGACTGGAAATGGTTACTTTAAAATTGGAGATGCACTACCATGTTCTTTTAAGAAATTGTTCATGTAGATCTCATCCATTTCTCTATCACTGGGCGATCTGTGTGTCTTTCTTAGGGTCCTCTTTACTAGGTAGCCACCCTGGAGTTGTGAGTTGCAGTCTGGTTATCCTTTGCTTTACATCTAGTATCCACTTATGAGTGAGTACATACCATGTTTGTCTTTCTGAGTTGGTGTATGAGCTGACTTTTCAGAATCTAGGGCCTATGCTGAGACACTTTGCTCAGCCTTGGTGTAGAGAGGAGGGGACTGGACCTGCCTCAACTGAATCTGTCAGGCTGGGCTGACTCCCCAGGGGAGACCTTGCCTTGGAGGAGGTGGGAATGGGTGGTGGATTGGGGGAAAGGCTGGGGGATGGGAGGAGAGAGGACAGGGGAATCCATGGTTGATATGTAAAATTAAATTAATTATAAAATAAAAATATTTAAAATAAAAAAGAAAGAAATTGCGTTAAACTGAAGAAGAGATTAAAAAGATAGTGAGAAGTTTCAAGAAAGTAGCATATTTTCCTGGTCGTCTGTATAATTGTGATTTACTTGTGTTATCATAAAGTTTGGTGGGCTTTCATTAGCAGTCTGCCCTGAAATTCCCGAAAACAAGTCAAGACCTCACCCAAAGTCCAAGAAAGGTTTGGACTGACTCATGACACTTTCTTTCTACTTAAGCCTACATGGAAACTATGTCACATTTGTCACTATGGTACTTACTGATGTCATAGATTTATCTCATTTTATTTTTGCTCTAGAATTTAATTTTCATTTAAATATGATAATAGTTACTACTTTATGTTTATATCTGGCTTCTTAAATAAAAGCCAAAATTTAAACTTAATATGTAAGATAATTGAATATTTGGGTAGATAACCTAATTTGTAGACAGTGCATCAAAAATCAGAGGTCAAATTCTGGAACAAACAGTGAAGGTTCCTACCTTGTTTTGACTGTCCTTCACAATGGACTATGACTGTAATCAAAAATAAATATTTTCCTCCCCAAACTGCTTTTGGCCATGGTATTTCATCACACTAGTAAAAAAGTAACTAAGGCCATCATGGAGGGAGCTCAGGTTCTGACCCATACCACAGCTCCCATTGCTGAACCCACCCAAAATGTTGTCCCTCTGCTTAGTTCACTCTCCAGTAGAGCCCCCCCATTCGGCCCAAATCCCTTCCTAGGACAGCTGTCTTGTCACCTACTACCCCCTTCCCTAGTCTATAGCAATGCCCAGAGTCTAAGTGACATAGTTAGAAGAATTTCACAGACATCAGGCTAGCATTTAGGGAAAACTAGAAGACGGATTATACATGTACACATACTCAAGAGTCCAGAGCATGAGGTAATCAGCCCAGAGTACAGCCTTGGCAAGAAAGTGAAGAGCATGATCTGCCCAACAATCCCACAGTGTTCTATCAGAGTTTCTGGAGTCAGAAGTAATTTGGGGAGCAATGGTTATAATATTGGTTGATGGGATCTAAGATCACTAAAGAGATAAGCTTTTCTAGGGTGATTATGTAGAGTAGGTTAACTCAAGTAAGAAGACTGGCCCTGGCTGTAGGCAGCACTATTCATGAACTGGGATCCCAAACAGCAGAAAGAAGGAGAAAGACAAGTGAGCAAAAGTACCCATCACTCTTGGCATCCTGACTGTGGATGCAATGTGACCAGCTGCCTCAAGCTCCTGCTGCCATGACTTTTCCACCATGATAAACAGCACCCTCAATTCATGAGTCATAAGAAACACCTATATTTAGTTTCTTTTATCTAGTGCTTTGCTGCAGCAACAGGGCAAGAAACTGATGCACTAGGCATCATCCCTCATAGAGACATACAGGCACTCCCAGACTGAGTGTGCAAAACCTACACAAACTTCCCCTGACTCATTAAATCTGCACACAGACATGCTAAGCTTTCCAACCACGTGTTCATACTGAGGTCTGCTTTCTCTAAATTTAGCATCCGTTCTTCTAAACTAGCTGATATTTAAAACTAATTAATCAGAATGTGTAATTTCTTCGAGGCATTGTAGTCTAGTTCTAGATGATGTCAAAAGAAAAGCAGGGAGAGGAGATAGGGCCGGCAGAAGCTCAGAGCCAATGTGTCCCACCTTAATGTGTCCCACCTTAACGTGTCTCTGGCTGGTCTGCAGCCTAGAGGACTAGTCCATAAAGTGTGGCTCTCTTTCTCTCCATCCCCCTTAAAATCGCCCTCCTCTGTCCTCTATTCTTCCCAGCCTTGTGTCTAAGCACAGTTGGCAACAGTACTTTCTGCATTCTATGTTTATAATAATTCTCCAGTATGATTTATAAGCTTCTTGTGGGCATGCCACCAGTTTTCTTGCGCTTCCTTTTATTTTAATTTCATTTTAATTTGGAAGCTTCCTCTCAGACTCCTGATGTTGAATCCATGGCATTTATCAAGAACTCTGATACTTGTAAAGGAAATTCATTTCTAACAACCCTGAATGTATTTAAGGGAATCCATTTTAACATCTATCATAATAAAGACACATATGAAATCTGCGAGAAATTTCATTTATAGGAACTTATGCTTGAAATATGTTA
Organism: Peromyscus eremicus; assembly: GCF_949786415.1. Lineage (NCBI taxonomy): Eukaryota > Metazoa > Chordata > Mammalia > Rodentia > Cricetidae > Peromyscus > Peromyscus eremicus. Next base: position 12,089,383 of record NC_081437.1, on the reverse strand, counting down.
GCTTATATGAAAAATGATACACTACAAACATATTCACTGAAGTTCTAGTTGCAAGAGTCGAAGCAAACTGAAGCGTCCTAAGTGCTGATAAAGAACGGCCTGGCTGGATGATTATGACTCAAGCACAGAGTAGAATCCTACACAGCCCCTGCAACAGTGAGGTGGCATTCGAGGTATGGTGATTGAAATGATAGCTTCAGATAGCCAAAGCAGAACAACCCCATGAAGCACATCCAAAGGATAGCCTCAGATGGTTGAAAACCAAATCAGTAACAGCAGCTGCCCATGGAGAAGAAGAATAGGTGAATGAGTGGGAAGTTTCATCCACATGAATATTAA
>NC_081437.1:11719044-11784044 GCF_949786415.1 Peromyscus eremicus | reverse complement strand
GAAGGAAGGAAAGAAAGAAGGAAGGAAGGAAGGAAGGAAGGAAGGAAGGAAGGGTAGAAGGAAGGAAGGAAGTTAGTTTAGTCTATCTAAGGACAACTTTAAGGCCATCTAGGTCAGGTGACAAGGGTCCCCGCAGTAGACTGGCCTTATCTGCAGGGACATTCTCTTTGTACCCACTACAGCAGTTCAAAGCTGCTGTTTCTTTTCACTGTTTTTGAAAAGTGATTGGAGTTTAGGGGGTTGTCTTTTTCTTTCCTTTTCAGCTCAGGCTTTCTTCCCTCTCCTTTGGGCATCTGAAATGTGAGAATTCTGGAAATCATTTCATTGAAGGAGCCAGCGCTGAATGGCAAAGCTTCATAAGCGCCTCTCAGCGCTACACCAACTCAGCTGACTTTGCATTTTTCAGAGCTGCCCTGCTTCCTGCAGAGGCAAGATAGCGGCCATCTAAACACGGCTACCGCCAGCGGGCTTGTGTCTGCCGAACCCAGGGCAGCTTTTCCCTGGATGACTTTGGTACCATTCTATTCAGAGACAAGACTCTCCAATGAGAGGCCATCGGCAGGAAGACAGATGTTCAGAGACCGTCAACAACAATTCAGGCAAAGAGGAGGAGGAAGTCGACTGAAACGGAATTGCCAGGAGCCGATTCACAGCCCTGACTGCAGAGAGTAGCTGTCTCTACCTCTGAAAAAGGAAATGACTGGCTCTTCTAAGCCTCTTTAAGGGAGACCGTCAACGCCAGCTCTGTTCCCATCTGCTGGGTGTGAAAGGTCTCGTCCGTCCACGGCTTTCCTCTACGTTGATATTTCTTTTCTGTTACAAAGCTTTGTATTTGGCCTCCATGATGATGCAAACACGTGTCTAAAATCCCAAGCCTGGACCTGCCACCCAGCCTCACCTGCCTGGAGAGAAAGGAAACCCCACCACACAGCAGTGTTCCTTATCCCTCTGTTCATTCGGGAATTTCACCCTTGCAAGGGCGAACAGCTCTTACTCCTAGGGGAATAGACAATGTTTATTCTGGAGACAAATAGGAGCGATGATTACCTCCGAATGCCATGTCTGAAAGCGGCAAGAGTTTCGTCAAGTTTTTATAATTACAGAACAAAAGAGAGGCACGTTGCAGATCCGTGGGTGGGAACACGTGGTTTCAGCGAGGAAATCTCCACTACAAGCCTCAGATGCTTTCTGACGGCGTTCTTAGCCTTTAAGTTGGTAGAAATGAGCAGTCTGCTGCATTTCCTGCATCTCAAATTGCTTCATCTGATACTTACAAGGACACTGGGTCAGACACGTGGATGGGCAATGAACGGCCACAAAGGAGATCAACATAGATAGCTCAGGATCGTTTGGTCCTAGATCTGCAGCATTCCAACTCACTACAGTCCCAGGAGTCCTAATCAGTTAATCAGCAGACTTGTAGAGTCTTTAACACAGATGTGGCCTTTGTCAGAGAACTCCAGTTGACACAATGAGAGGAGTGGGGGGACTGAAGGATTCTACGGCCAGATTTGTTTCATCCTACATGGACAATAGACACTCTTGTCTCTGGAGACACCATCCAGGCTTCCTGAGAACAGAATTCCAGGGATGTCCACAGATGGCCCCCTTAGAAGGTCCAGAAGTCTGTCCCAGGGACCCTGTGAATCTCCCCAGAGTTTATGTGAGCAAGAGGAGAACCAATGTTGTGGGATAATCTTTTTGTACACTGTGAAGATGTGTCTCTGCCAAGGCACCTTCTGATTGGTTTGATAAAGAGCTGAATGGCCAATAGCTAGGCAGGAGAGGATAGGTGGGACTTCTGGGCAGAGATAGGAACTCAGGGGAAGATTCTGAGAGGTGGAGATTCACCAGCAAGACATGGGGCAAGTTGGACATACACTGTATTGAGGAAAGGTATTGAGCCATGTGACAGAATGTAGGTTAATATAAATGGATTCATTTAAGTTCTAAGAGCTAGTTGGGAACAAGCCTGAGCTAAGGCCGAGTTTTCATACTTAATAAGAAGTCCCCATGTCATTATTTGGGAGCTGGCAGTCCAAAGAAAGACTCATTACAAACCATGGAAAGAGAGACAATTCCCGTTTCGCAAGAAATGCTAAATAAGATGTAACCCTGCAGCTGAGAGCTCTTCCCAGGAAGACTGTGGTAGCCAAAATGACTTCCATACCCAAGGGGAAAGAGACTCATTCGGCAGCTCATAGGAAGAGAGAGTGGGAGGCAACAGCGCCATGTGGGGCATCTTGCGTGCATGGCAGGACAACAGCTCCGGGAACGTGAATATCACCTGATCGCCCCACGGACCAGCCTGCCACCGGCTAGCCTCTTCCATAGCTGAATTTATCAGGAAGCCTGTTGTTCCGTTTTGTTTTATTCATTCTTTTATTTTCTTTCTTCCTTCCTTTCTTCCTTTCCTTTTTTAAACTGAAACAGATTAACTCTTTCTCTGAGATCTGTTTCAGTTTGGGGAAAAATGTTTTATGATTGCATTTTTTGTTTGTTTGTTTGTTTGTTTTCTTCCAGTGCCATTGAAGGAGCATCCACAACAACCTGCTGCTTTTCTAATCAAAGATGGTTGGGACAAGCAAACACCACGGAATGTGTTGATGGTTGAATGTGGCTCACTGGGAGGAGACGCTGTTAAGCATGGTGCTGAGCGGCCTGGGCCCTGGGTTCCACGTGACTAGAGTGATTCTCACCTCATCATGCTCAGTGTGTGACACTGGCCCAGGCGATGACATCTCTCTCAGGGCATCAGTTTAGTCCCCCCATAAAAACTGGGGCTAAGCACAGATTGTACAGAGGACTACAGGCTTTTGCATGTGAACGTTTGTCATAATTTTACACGCCTGAGCTGAGTCTGAACTCCAGTCTATTCAGCTTTGCCCAACTCCACATTAGACTTGGCATTTCCCTCCAGCTCACAAGTACTTCGTGTGTGTGTGTGTGTGTGTGTGTGTGTGTGTGTGTGTGTGTGAGAGAGAGAGAGAGAGAGAGAGAGAGAGAGAGAGAGAGAGAGAGAAGAGTAATAAGGAAGAAACAGGCTTCTATCTGCCGCGCACTGAGCTAAGATCACCTCCATGTCCTGACTTGATTCAGGAGGCCTGAACAGCTTGAAAAAAATGAGCAAATGGAGGCTGACGAGGGCTAAATAGTTTGACCAATTGCAGCACCCACTGCTACAGTCAACTCTTCAAACACAGATCTGTGTGAGCTCACAGAACAGGATTGGCACTGTACTGGCGGCACTGCCCCAGCCCTGTATTGTCTTCACTTACTTAACACCAATTAAGAAAATATGGATGAATCTGTGCCCAAATACATATTTTCATGTCACATAGAAAGGATTGTACAGCAATAGCCCCAAAGTAGTCAAGCCTGCTTCTTTCCGGAGTGGCAGACCAGCACAGAAAAGGGGGTGTGTAGAGTGCAAGGGGTTGTGTAGAGTGAATCCTTTACAATTAGAATGCATGTATGTGTCACTGTGCAATTAAAATAAAATAATATGGGCGATGACAGCGCTTGGCATGCGTAGCTGCAGCCATGGCTATCACCATTGAGGGCACCCGCAGGAAAGAGTGCATACTTACTCTGCCTGAAGTGGATGGGACCCTCATACCAGCTCGCCAGAAGTAGGGTGCAGATCAGTGTGGTGGGTGGTTCTGACTAAGATCGCTAAGCAGCTGGGTGACGGGGATCAAGTCACTAAGCAGTCTGATTATGTGTTGGCTGAAGATAGGACAGCGCAGTACAAGTATGAACGGGTTCCCTCTAAGCCAACGATCCAGAACCACCCTTCGGGAGGGGCTCTTTCGGGATTTAATCAACTTCTGCCTCTGCTACACCGCCCTGCTCAGACTGCCCAAGAAGCATGGAACCTTATTGAGATCCAGAATGGCATGCTCAACATTTTGCCCATCCACAGCTATACCCTAGAGGAAGAGGATCGAGTTCTCTGAACTGGACAAAAAGGAGAAGATCCGGGAGAAGTTTGTGGAAGCCTTGAAGACAGAACCTGCTGGCAAGGGCCTGAGATTCTCCCTAGGAGGCATGATAAGCTTCGGGTGTCTTATCCCCTAAGACTGGGATAAGTGTTACTGCCTCAACAGCCTGGATGAGGACAACTTCGACATCACACACTTCTTTGGGAATGAACCAGTCTTCGTAGGAATGAGATCTATGGGGACCCCTGGACTGTCGGTCATAGCCCTCAGGACACTGTACAGGGATGCAAAGAGCTTTTCTTCCCAGAGATAGCCCACAGGGCATGACAGTGCCCACAGCTGAGCACTGGGACCTTTAAAGAGCTCTGACCAGGCCTAAAGAGAGAACCATGGGGTACCAAGGTCCCCCTCCCTCTGTCCCTACATGTAGCTTCCTGTGGGCCACCACAAGGCCCACCCACACAGGACCAGGGTCTGTGTCACAACCGGCCCCAGCCAGGTGGCTCCCGATGAGACCCATTCCTGCACTCTACACGGATGGCCCTGGCCTCTGATGCTGCTGGTCTTTGGGGAAAAACAGGTTTCACCCCAGAGGGAGCCATGTGAGTTATGCTAGGGAGCCTGCTAGCCACAGACTGATGTAGAGTGGTAGGGAAGGCCTCGGAGGACTTTTTCACAGATAATAAAGTTACCAAGACAAAAAAAAAAAAAAATTATTATTATTATTATTATTATTGTTGTTGTTGTTGTTGTTGTAATAATAATAAATAATTAATAATAATAATAATGATGATAATAATGATGATGATGATAATAATAATAATAATAATAATAATAATAATAATAATAATAATAATAATAATAATATACGAAGTGAACCAGGTAATTCCCGAAGTCCCTTCCACCTGTACAGGGCCCTTTACCCAGCAATCAGCTCCCCTGCCGCCTGAAGACGCACTTAACTCTGTGGGTTTGCTAACACTGTGGAACAATTTCGCCATCTAGTGGCCACTTTAGAAATTACATCCTCTTCTCTGTCAAGAACATCACCACACTAGACTTCTAAATATGGGTATTGTTTCTGAAGACACACACACACACACAAATACAAAAATTAAAAACCTAGAAGCAAAGAACACACCCAAAGATGTGGAAATGGTTAGGTGCATTAGTGTACTTCAGGATTCAATACTTCATGAACTACTAAAGGTAAATTTGAATTAAAAAATTGACTTGCAGAGGTTTCTGGGGAGTGCTATTGAGTGGGGAAAAGACCCAGATTGCAGAAAGAAAAAGTCTTCATACATATATACATACATACAACAAACAACGGAAAGAATATGTCTAGATAAATATCAAATAAAGAAAGAAAATCACAAGGTTGAATAATATACTAACTTACCGGCAGATTATCTGGGCAAATAACTTCAAGATAAACTTCAAGATGCCCAAACAAATTACCAAAGACACTAAGGACAGTCCTACCTAAGATGATTGTAATGTCCCCACTGAATCCTCTTCAATATGTGTTGCCCCCCCCCACTCCCCAGTGAATGAGGGGCATGGAGGAGTATTGAACACTTTACATGAGAGTTTATACTCATATGAGCATATGCACATGGACACACAGACACACACCCACACATGGTGGGTTGGCAGCAGGGAAGTCCACCCATCTATCCCAAAGTCATTCCAGAGACCAAATAAGATTGTGTGTTTCAACACCGTGCTGCAGGAATGGTGGAATGGTACACTGTGTGCCCCACAGAGACTGGCAGACATTAAGTCCTCAGTAAATGGTACTTCTGCTGCCATTGTTCCATTGATGCTAAAAAAGGAGAGCATGTTTAGGTCCCATAGAATCTTGAGCACTCCGTGTCTAGAAGGTCAGACAGGGTCAGATGACCAGCTGTCACACAGGTTAGATAAGACACTGGGCAACCGAGTCAAATGGGGTCTGCTCCGTCCTAACTCCACAGTGCTGGGAGTTTGACTTTCTGATAAACACATCACAGGCTCAGAAATGCCTTGAGTTCCTGCAGTCCCACCCCACCTCACCAGCACCTGGTGGAAACAATCACACATACACACGGAAGACCCAAGGCCAGGGTGGAGGGGAGGAGAGGGCATTACAGCTATGGTTCTCCCTCTCACTGCACAATGCCTGGCATTTGCTGAATCCATGTTTCTTGAATGAAATGTCTATTGACGGCCTTGCCTTCTTCACTTTGTTCTCTGTTTAGTGAAGACACGGCACATTCCTTGACCACTGAGAACAGCGAGGCTGGACATCACACTGCAGTACCCCTCTTGACCCGTACAAGTGACAAGTGATGTCTACTCATACTTTCCTAACACCGAACTTTTCCACCACAAACCGACATTGACCTCGTTGTCACAGAAGGATTCTTCACTGCTCCCAAGCGCACGCTCATGCCAGGCCGGGGAAGCCCGTGAACCCATAATTAAAATTCAGTCTGTTACAAGTAGGATAACGATGTTGACGAGCAGCTCCATCTAAGGACCCTTAAGAGTCACCAGACCTCGAGTAAGAATCTTGACAAAGGTTTTACTAAGCAACAGAGAAATTTAAATCAAAATCCCAGGAAAGTATCTTGCCCCACTTAGAACTGCTAAGTAGCAAAAAGACAAGAAATGTCACGCCGGCCAGTGAGGACGTGGAAATAAGGGAACTCTCATACACTGTTGATGCAGGAGTGAATTCATGCAGGCCACATTACTACTGTAAAATATGAAAGTTAAAAATACATGATTTTTTTAGTGTAAACAACCTTGAGAAGGGTTTTGATAGAAGTCATTCTGGTCCCCAGCGCCTTTGGAAGCAGGTCACCATAAGCTCCACGCTTTTCTCTGCTCCAAAGCTGTCTTTGAACTTGCCACACCTGCACTGTGGTTTTTTTTTTTTTTTTAATTCTGTTTCAGGAAAATACTGTTATTCTACAGAAGTCTTCTATTTCTCTGCTAGCCTCAGAGCCTCTCTGGGCAGCAGACGGAAAACAAATTTCTACAGTCACTAGGGCCTCATACTCAAAGCAGCAACTTTGGAAAGAACCGGGACAAACTTTCAAATCTCGTGTCTGGCCTGGGGTAAGTCAATGTGTGTCTCTTCCTCTGAGGGACAGACAAGAAAGGTTATGTCACAACCACAATGTAAGAAAAGGGTCTAGTGGCCGGGTGGTGGTGGCGCACGCCTTTAATCCCAGCACTCGGGAGGCAGAGGCAGGTGGATCTCTGTGAGTTCGAGGCCAGCCTGGTCTCCAAAGCGAGTTCCAGGAAAGGCACAAAGCTACACAGAGAAACCTTGTCTCGAAAAACAAACAAACAAACAAAAAAGAAAGAAAGAAAGAAAAGGGTCTAGTACAGAGCCTAGTGGATGGTGGGTGTTCGGGATGTGGTTCCCCTCCTCCACAGAAGAGGTCGAGAGCAGTCACATGCTGGCGACCTCCCCTTTACCCTTTGAACTCCAGTCCTCACCCATCTTCACACTGCTTGTCCATGTGCACAACACCGACGTATCCCCATAACCGGCTAAATCTGAAGGTGGAGAAACTCCAACTGGACACCAAAGGGAAAAGGACGAGAAAATCAAGTTCTGGCTTCACGTATTTCCCCACTATTGGGTCAGCGAGCTGGATGCAGGATTCTAGCAAATGTCATAGCTGTGGTCAGTCACGAATCTCCCTCTGCATAAAGCTGCTCCCTCTGGGCTTCTGTTACCACCTCCTCCCCTTGAAGTAATGGTCCCAAGGCTCCTGAACCCGGAATCGTGCATCCTATTAGTTCCCCTTTAGTCCTGCACCACGATAAGCAGCTCTCTTTTTTTTTTTTTTTAAATACGCTTTGGTTGCCTCCATCAGGGTGGCGTCTGATTCCTACTAGAATTTAACTGACTTAACCATAGCCCACAAAACAGAGAAAGCACCTGTAACAGTCCATGGTGCCTGTGCCAAACACACCAGACACTGACACACATGTGCAATGCACACCAGCATTTACTCAACACAGAATCATGCTCACATTAGCATGCACTTACATACATGTCTGTACACAGCCATGCACATATACATACATATGTATGCATGCACACTTGTGAATGTATTTGTGTGTGCACATGCACGTGTATGTATATATGCATGACTGTTGGTGTATACAGACAGACAGTATAGCTGAATTGGTGAACTCCAGATTCAGTGATACAAATGAAGTGGAAATGACTAAGGATAATGTTCAGCATCAACCTCTGGTACCCACATGCATGCACCCACATGTGCACATGCACATAAATAATAATAATAATAGGAAAGCTTCATGATCTCTTGGAGATGATTTGACCCAAATTCCTAGGCAACAAAAGCAAAAGTAAAGAAGTTGAACTACATAAAACTAAAAAGCTTCTACACAGCAAAGGAAATAATCTGCAGAGTGAAAAATCAGCCTCCAGAATAGAATAAAATGGCCATAAGCCATCCAGTAAGGGGCTAATATCCAATATATGCAAGAAACTCCTGCAACTCAATAGTGAAGAAACGAGCCATTTAGAATTGGGCAGAGGTATTGAACAGACACTTCACAGAAGGTATTCCAAAGGCAGCCGACATATAAATGTACTTAACATAACTGATCATGAAGGAAATACAAGTCAAAGGTACAGTGAGATACCACCTCACGCCTATTAGGGTGGCTTTTCTTTTTTTTAAAGGATGGCAAACGCTGGCGAGAATGGGATATTGGACTCTCTGTGCACTGTTGGTGGGAGTACACAATGGTGTAGCCACTATGGAAACAGTATGGATGTTCTTTTACACACACACACACACACACACACACACACACACACACACACACACATTTGCCTTGGGGGGGCAACACAGGAGGAACTGCTATGGGGAGGAGGAGTGGAAATGATATGAAACACGGTACTCGTGTATAAAATTCATGTGGGGTGTGTGTATGTGTGTGTGTGTGTGTGTGTGTGTGTGTGTGTGTGTGTGTGTGTCACATAATCCAAATCCCACTTTCGAGCATAGGTAGCCCACATTTTTAAGTCAAGCTCTCAGAAAGATTTCTGCACCCCTATATTTATTGTAGTATCATTTACAGTTTTAAACAAATTCTACAGCTTATCCCAATGCGCACACCCCACAAAAGCAGTTCTCAATGGGTGATGATTTTGAAGCCAGGACACATTTGAAAGCATGCAGAAGCATTTCTTGTTCCTGTAAACCATACACAAACTGACTTCAACAAGTTGATTTTACTAAGACAGTTGTTGTTTAACAGATGTTCCTGGAACAAGCAGAGACATACAATAGCATATATGAGCCTGAATTCAAACATGCCTTAAAGACCTGAAAAGGAACACAAAACCAAATACCTCTAGAAGAAAGCTCGGAGAAACAGCTCGATGACTTCCAATTAGTGGTGTCTTCTTGAGGGAGACTCAAGACTCCTGGTTCTTGGGGCTAAAGAGGTGACTCAGTGGTGAAGAGCACTCTCTGCTCATGTAGAGGATCTGGGTTCAGTTCCCAACACCGGAGTGGAGGTTAACAACTGTCATTAACTCTAATCCCATGGGCTCTTCTGATCTCTGTGGGCACCAGGATGCACATAGGATTCGTACATACATTCAGGCAGGCAAAACACTCATGCACATAAAAAGAATTTAAAAGATATCTTTTTTCTTTTAAGAAGACTCATGAACCATAAAGAAAAGAAACATTCGATTTAAAATTAAAATTTTCCTGTTCACCAAATAACACCACTAAGAAAAAGAAAAGATATCTTATTGCCTGGATGTAGCTACTTATAGGGTACATATGTGACAAAAAAAAAGCCTATGTCCAGCATATGCAAATAAACAAATCATCAATAAAAAATAAAAAGGCCCTGTTTAAAATGTACAAAATGCATTAGACACTTCGAAGTAGATAAGCCACAATGTCCAATTGGTACAGTCAACATCATTAGACATCAAGGAAATAAAAATTAAAACCACAATTAAAATTACTTTATTCCCACTAGAATGATGAAAATTAAGAGGACTAATAAAATGTTGATAAAAATGTTTTACCTCAGCTCTCACAGACTGCTGCTCAGTGTGTAAGTGGCACAGCTGTGTTGGGTGACTGTGAGTTGACAATTGTTCAGTCCTGCAGAAACTGTACATCAGTCACAAAAAAGATTTTCGCCCCCAGTCTGTAAGAAGTGGGCAGTTCCATGTCATCTCACCAACAAACAACTTACCTCTATTTTCCTTTGCTGGCCACTCGGTAACATAAAGCAGCTATGAGCAACAGTCTTACAGCTTTGTTTCCATCGACTCTATCTTAGAGGGCTGTGTGACATTTCATTATTCGATCTGCAAAGTCCTAGGGCACCATTTACACTACCCATCCCCAACATTTCACAAATAAATGAATGGAGACCGAAGAGATGGAGTGCTTCACTTACGGTTTCCCATCTGCTTAAGAACAGAGTCCTGATCCTCATCCTAGGCTTTCTCCTCGCCCCCTTCCCCTCGCAGCCTCTCCAGTCAGAATTGGAAAGAGAGATAGATCCCCGAAGGAGCAAGAGAATGTGAACCCCTGACATGACATCTTACCCTTTATCTCTAAATGTGACTTTTTTTTTTTTTTTAGATCTCTGTCATGGCAATTGCTTGATGTGTTTCAGAGGAGAGAAACTTTAAAGCTGAAAAAGGAAATAAATACCAGCAAGCTTCCTGCTGGCTCCCCTGAGAGATGCCTGATCCAGGAGGCAGGTGCTGAGTGGGCTATCTAAGACAGTGCCAAGTTGTCCCAGGCAGGGAGGCATGAGAAGGAAGCAGGCTTCCTTAGCTTCCTGATCAAGTCTAGCCAGCTGCTCGCCATTGCTCCTGGTGGTACTTAGCCTGGAAGATGATCTAGTTGTGAAGTCCACTGTTATCTTTTGCACTGTCTCGACCTTCCTTCTGCCTTACTGCTGAGACTGGTGGTCGGGAGAAAGTTTAGATGAGAATCCTTTCCCTCCTGAATTAGGCATTCGAACCTGTCGGATGATGTAAGAAGAGGGAGACACGGAGATGTCAACCCTAGGATTCAGCAATGTGCCCCTCAGCTGGAGACAGAGCCTAGAGGTAATGGGAAAGTGGTTGAGGGTTGCTCATCTGCAATAAGATGAATGGGAAAACCTGAGCCCAGGTCCAGCCATGGATGAGGGGAAATACCAGGGATGTAACAGGACACCTTGCAGCTTAGAGCCCTATGTGAAGACGATCTAGCAGGAAGTTGCTCTGGGCAGAACAGCAGCTCAGATCACAGAATCTCTACCACAGCTCTGTCGGTCTCTTCACAGCACGTGGTGGTTTAGGATTTCAAATCCAATTCTTTGTTTGCTTGTTTGTGCTCCATTCACCACCCGAGCAAGTTTCCCAGGGCAACACCTGGGATTCACAGTCACCCAAGGAAAGTTACCTGTGGAGATTGTTAAATGGACAGGTGACGCCTATGAAACACCCTCATTCCCAGAGAGGCAAAAACTCTTGTACTGTACAAAGGACACATTTCTGAAGATTCCGGAATTGTAGCCAGAGTTTTTCAGACACAAGGCCACATTCCAGAATACCCGACCTGCTAGGCTCAACCACCTGTCCAGTGCACCAATTAAAGAGACTAGTAATAAAAGATAAAAGAGGAAGATGTATTCAATGTGGCCATACTGGGAAGAGGGACAGATAAAGCAGTCAAGTGACCCCAAGTTCACCTTCAATCCAGGTACTGATGTTTAGGTTTAAACGCAGGAAGACTCGAGGGTGAGGCCAAGAAGTACATGTAATTAAGCAATCCTAGTCAAAATAGTTCATGGCCACTGTCCTCGTGCTATAAGGCTGTCTGAGGAAATGCATGTTGTTTGAAGGGACAAGCTGGTTCCAGGAGATGACTACTTCTGTCTGTCCCAGAGTGCATTCCTCCTTTCTGGATCATAGTCCTCATCCGGAGTTGGTCTAACCTGCAAAGTTTTGCTCTTCCTAGAACCCAAAGTGGCCATGGGTTTAGGACAAAGATTTATCTCTGCGCCTGCAGCCTTGAAGGGAGACGACCTAGGTTAGATAGACAGTCCTTGAGCGATTAACATGGCAATAAAGAAGATGGGGTGAGGGAAAGGCAGCGGCACCAGGCTTTCATCCTTCACTCAGGCACCTTGTGGGTCCACGGAGGAAGTCAACACCTCTTAGAAAAACCTACGTGTCTATCTCAGAATCCCACCTGGCTGACAAGAACCCCACTCTGCCATTAGATGGAGACAACAGTCAACGTTCGTCAAGATCTCTTCTCATGCTCCAGCACTTTCACATCCATTAGCTGAACCTCACAAACACCATCTTCCCCTTTTACCATCTTTTTAAACAGAGATGCCGTGACTTCAAAAAAGAGAACTGGCTTTTCCTAAATCACCACATTAACGAAGCAGGAAACACTTTCAACTACCTCCAAATCCACTGCTATCCCTCTGATCCCACCATCATCCTAGCTGTGAACATGCATCACAGACGAGCACTACTGTCCCGTTTCTGCCAAAGGAAAACAGAGACTTCTGGACACTCTTCCTTTGTTAACAACGGCAGCAAGGCTTATAGTAAGAGGCCAAACTCCACGTGACTACTACTACCCCTTGGATGAGAGGGTTTGAAATAAGAACAAGGAGAGCTGAAGGTCATCGCTCCCCTAGCAGACTAGGAAGAGACAAGCCAAGGAGGAAAGATTCAAATGAGAAAGGAAGTGTCCCTAGCCCGTGACCAAACAGTGACATCAGATGCAAGTAACAGCTTATCTCCCACACAGGTAAGGAAGACATGCCCTGCTCCTCAGGAAAGGGCAGCCAGCCAGCCACTGACCTGTGTCTGCTCTCATCATGCCACCTGCATTCACAGACTCCTTTGTCAGGAAGAGCAAAGCACTAGGAATCTACTGAAACTCTCCTTGTTGGTAACAATGCCAACCTTGTGGATTTGCATAGCTGCATCTCCTCCCAAGACTGTAAGGCTTCCCATGCATAGTATCTAGAGCTCTCTGGTACTGTGTAACAAAGCACTCCAGGGTGCTGGGTAGTGATAGGAACGTGCATTGAGCTGTTTTAAGGCATTTCAGCCTTATCTACATCATCCTTCCTCCAACTCAGCTTAACAAACTTCCATTCTGATTATGTTTTGGAAATACTGACTTTTTTTTTTTTTTAATCAGAACCTGAAAGAACAACTGTATCTATCCCTCTCCTCTGGCCAAACTCCTGCATCCTTTCTATGGCTCTACTACCAAGTGTCAGGTTCTCTCCCCAGGTTCAAAGCTAGCCCAGAACTCATGTCTCTTTCTCACACTCTGATTGATGTTTTTTTCTGATTCCCTTGTCCCGTTCATTTTCATTTGTAGACACGTACATTGACTTGCCCTAGACCCTACATCGTCTTCACTGAAATGAAAATGGGTCATCTTCGCTCTACCAGTCCCAAGCTTCGACAGACTGATGCTAGAGAGCCAAGGGAGGTGACCTTCTCAATTTATAGAAACTCAGATTATAGCATTCCATGTATGAAAAGGAAATGGGGGATTCCAAGTTTTAAATATTGGGTCCCTCACACTAAAGACATACCTGTGGAAGTTCAGAAAAACCCACATGTCTGAGAGAAAAAAAAAAAAAAAAAACATTAGCCTGAGCCCTACCATTCTCCAGTTCAGGAGAGGACAAGAAGATGATTTTGGCAGCCTTAAGTACCAAGAATCTTGTGATCTTGAATAAGACCTTCTCTAGAGAGTGATTTCATCCTTGATTCACTGAAACCAGCTACTCACAGGCTTAGTTCCAAATGTCACATAGAAGTCTTAGGGGCCCAAAGAAGATATTCTATAGAGACTAACAAGGGAACACATAGTCTCGTTTATTTTATCACACTAAAACAAGATTTGTAGGCTTTCTCTGCTTCATAGGGGGAGGTGTCTCAGCTGTCTCCACGAGCCTAGTTTCTTATCACCTAAAGAAGATCCTAATTATTTGATGAATGAAAAAAAAGCTAATAAGATAGGTATGAAGTTAAGAAGTAGTCTCAACACGCCTTAATGAATATGATGACTCTGGACTCAACATTGACATTTCTGTCCATATTAAGGGAGGTTGAAATGATAACAGCAGATTTTCCTTATTTAGTGTGGTTTTATCTGCTGCATTTTAAGTGAAATGATATGCATTCTTGGGTTTATTGGTATGCCAAATATGACCAACAGAGGTCCCAAAGATCTTAACTGAACTCCAAAGGACTCAATTCTCAGGGACCTTTAAATAATAGATCCCACACATATTCTGACCCCAAAGATGTGCTTGTTCCAAAATTACACTCAAAATTGCACACGAAAGTCTGAACACTAACCACCCACAAAAAGATTCAATAACACACAGTTAAAAGGTTCATACCACACCATTAATTTCTACTTGGAAGGCAGGGGAGACTGTGAGACGTGCAACCCTCATCCCTGGCTCCCACATGTCCCAGTAGTGCAGCTGAAAAAGAAAAAATAAGAAGGGTCCCTAAGAGCTCTCCTAGAACCTGAAGTCAGTAGGTCATAATGGTCCAAATTTGGCAATGGAGTGGGTAGAAAACTAACATTCATCAGTGCCCAGCATGTACCCACCTCTGAACAGACACTGTACACACATCATGTCTTTGGTGCCCACGACAGTGGTTCTCCATCAGTAGAACAATGCTGTGTAACAAAAAAGGATACTAGAGCAGAGACAGCTAAGAGGCATCAAAGCCATCACTCAGACTCCAACCCACAAGACCCTCTGCCCCCTTTCTTCTGCCAAATTGTAGAGACACTAACAGAATTGTAAAAATATTACCAAAGTACCAGGACCTTCTTCCTGATGCTGCCATCTGCTTCAGGTATAGAGACCACGAAATCGGCAGAACTGTTTGGATAAGAGACTCCAGCAATTGACTACCCAGGATCCACTCTTTCCTTAAGAAATCCCATTTCTGTTCAACTCTATTCTTTCCCCGTGTATTCCTCCTTGATACAGAGAAGATCAGCACATTGCTTACTCCGTGTAGATCTTGATGAGTCTGAGAAAACTGGAGGACGGCGTTTTCCTGATGACACTTACAATCACACAGTGCATGTGGGACCTAAAATAACCCAAACGAGTTAAATGGAGTCCTCTCACAAATATTAAATGCTTAAGAAAGCCAACTCCCTTCACTCTCTCCATCTCTTCCCCATCTCTCTCTCTTTCCTTTCCTTTTCTCCTAAATTTCTTGCATGAAGTTGAGAGCCCATGTCTTCCCAGTTCCTTTCGACGCCTATCTTGTAGCTTGGTCCTCAACACTGTGAAATGAAATGAAATAAGGGGGGAAAGACAGGAGGGAGAGAGGGAGAAATGGAGGTGGTTAAGAAACATGAAACTGGGCTGGAGAGATGGCTCAGCAGTTAAAGAGCATTGGCTGTTCTTCCAGAGGTCCTGAGTTCAATTCCCAACACCCACATGGTGGCTCACAACCATCTGTAAATGAGATCTGGCGCCCTCTTCTGGCCAGCAGGCATACATGCAGACAGAGCACTGTATACATAATAAAGAGAGAGAGAGAGAGAGAGAGAGAGAGAGAGAGAGAGAGAGAGAGAGAGAGAGAGAGAGAGAGAGATGAAACCATGGCGGCTAGGGAATTTTAACTTGGTTTTCAATTAAGGAGCTAAAAGCTGAGAAAGAACCTTTGGCAAGCTCACGGTCCTAAGACAGTAATTTGGCTGAGCAGCAAAGATGCTTCTAAACGAAGGGATAAAAAGAGTAGCTCTATTTCCCCATGGCATGGGTTAATGTATCTGATATTCTTCATTCCCTGTTTATAGATTCAGAATGCCCAAAACAGGCCAGGTGGGAACCAAGGATGGTGGGATGAAGGGGGTCTTGCAGAGGGAAGAGGGAATTCAGGAACTAAGGGTTCATGTGACCTTCTGGGCATTTCTGATATGCTGAAGGCTTTGGAATCTCCCGGGGGGGGGGGAGAACTATCCCCAGCCAATCAGTGGGAATGTGGGGTGCGGAGTGGACCAGCGTCTAACAAACACTGTTTACGGCAATAGCAACGTGGAGGTATTCCCTGACACAATTAGTGGGCTGTGAGCCACTGCCAGGAAGTTAAAGAGCAAGGAAAGAAAACAAAGGAACAGAGTGCGAGAGAGACCCCCTCATTTGTGAGCCCAGATGAGGCTCTCTGGGAAAAAATTAAAAACTTGAGTGTCAAGGCTAGAGAGATAGCTTAAGTGGCTAAGTGCGCTTCCGACTCTTCCAGAGGACTCAAGTTCATTTCCCAGATATGGGTCAGATGGCTCACAACCACTTGAAACTCCAACTCCGGGGACCTCAATGCCCTCTTCTGGCATCTGAGTGCACCCCCATACATGTGGCATCCATTCACAAGATACACACACACACACACACACACACACACACACACACTTAAAAATTAAAGATGGAACCCTGAATTTCCTACAAATCCATTTTTTGATGACTGTGTGGCTATATCTGAATTCATGCTCCATTTCCTATTTAGTTACTTTGTTTTAGCAGTGAAAGTCTCATACAGCTGGAAGTTCCTGGGTCCTAGGTGGGCTAGAATGCCTGGCTACTCCTAAAACACCTGCTAGGGATGATTTTAATATCCCCTCCAAAACTCACATTGAAACCTAATCCTCAACGCAACAACGTAGAATTGTGGACACCAGGAAGTGATTAGGTCATGAGAACAGAGCCTTGTTGAAGGGTGACAGGAGTGGATTAGTTATCATGAGCTTGGGCTCTTCTCTGTCTCCTGTGACCATGTGTCCCACTGCCTTCTGCCAAGGCATGACGCAGAAACTAGGCTGCTTCCAGATACTAAGCAGATGCCGGCACCCAAGCTCTTGAACTCTCCAGCCTCCAGAACCGTGAATGAAACAAATGTTTCTTTATAAACTTTCCATTCTGTAAAGATGAAATAGAGTAGGAGACATCACCCAGCTCTCAGACTGGACGAGCACTGGACCAACCATCTTCTTAGTCCATAGCAAAATAGTTTGACAAGAACCAAGAGCATCAAAGAAGAGGGATTCGCTAAGCCGAATGTGAGCCACTGAAGTCACGTGATTAGCCTGTTGGGAAAGGAAGGGGCCTCCAGAAAAGAAGAAACCCAGGCCTGGAGAACCAAAGAGGGGAAGTGGGTGGTATCAAGATGTAGGCAAAAGTCTGCCGTCCACTGAGTACCATACAGCAGATGTCAACCCTTGCTTACTTTGGGAAACTGCCAAGCATCTAATGAGCAAAGGAAAGGCTAGTTCAGAGGCCTCTTAAAAATAAATTAGCCAGGGAACAATTAAAGGCCTTAAATGAACAATTAGCCCAACTGGCAAAGACTTATAAATCTTCCCTTGATCAAAACAGTTAGTTGAAATTATCCGCCTTCAGAGGCAAATTACTCTTTGTGAAATTAGTAGATGTGGGCATTAGGGTGATAAAGGGCTGCGAGGAAAAAGGTCAATCCAGCACTTACTCAGAAAGAAGAGCTCTAAATTCTTTACTCAGAGCCCCAGTAATTAAATCAACAATGTAACTAACCAACACAGGTGTCCTCGGTCATTGTTTGGCTATAACAGGGTACTCTGTTCTATTATCTTGGAGCAGACAGGTTATATACCAAGCCAAGCCAAGGAAAATAAAAACCAAGTCACCTGCTGTGTTCACCACTTTCAGTCCTTGGACGGAGCAGTAGGGTAGAGGAGCCTAATGTTGCCAAATCTGGTCTACCTGCTTTGTTTCTCAATAATTTTCCCACATTGATACGTATTTACTCTACAGGGAACTGCATTACATAAACGCGTTTTCATACAAGTATATAATGTATTTTAAGCATGTTTCTCCCACCTTCTCCTACCCTTTCTTGTCCTCAGTCCCTCCCTCAGTCCCTTTATCGTTATTGTTTTTTTTT
The DNA here is from genome assembly GCF_949786415.1 of Peromyscus eremicus. Lineage (NCBI taxonomy): Eukaryota > Metazoa > Chordata > Mammalia > Rodentia > Cricetidae > Peromyscus > Peromyscus eremicus. Next base: position 11,766,092 of record NC_081437.1, on the reverse strand, counting down.
TTTTTGGGGGGGGGGGGGGTATGTGCATGTATGTATGTGTGCATGTGTGTGCCTGCATGCTTTCATTCGTGCCTCTGTGTGTGTGTGTGTGTGTGTGTGTGTGTGTGTGTGTGTGTGTGTGTGTATGTGTTGAAGATGTGTTACATTTGTTTATGCTGTGGAATATTTGTTTAACAACACAAAGATGTGTTGCATTCTTCTTTGTTACATTTGTTTAACTCTGTAAAGCTGTGTTACTGTGCCTGTCTAAAACACCTGATTGGTCTAATAAAGAGCTGAATGGCCAATAGCAAAGCAGAAGAAAGGATAGGCAGGGCTGGCAGGCAGAGAGAATATATGGAAGAGAGAGAGAGAGGAGTGAGAAAAGGAGGAGAGGAGGACGCCAGGGCCAGCCATCCAAGTCATGCAGCCAGAAACAGAGTAAAAGCCCAGAGGCAAAAGGTAGATGGGATAATTTAAGAAAAGATGGCTAGAAATAAGCCAAGCTAAAGCTGGGCATTTATAAGTAAGAATAAGCCTCCATGTATTTATTTGGGAGGTGAGTGGCAGGCCCCGAAAGAGCAAAGAGTTAAAAAAAAAAAAAAAACTACAGTGTGTGTGTGTGTGTGTGTGTGTGTGTGTGTGTGTGTGTACATGCATGCACTCATGTACATTTCTGTGTAGGCAAGTGTGTAAGCAAATGCATATCAAAGCCAATGGTCAACCTCAGCATGTCAGTCCTCAGTCACCATTTATCTCGCCTTTAGAGACAAGGTCTCTCCAGTTGTTCAGCTTGAACTGTTTGGGGGGCCCCCAGGCAGGGGGATTGGGATCCATCCCTGATGCATGGGAAGGAATTTTGGAGCCCAATGCCTATGGTATGACACCTTGCACAGCCTTACTGCAGGAGGGAGGGGCTTGGACCTGCCTCAGCTGAGTGTGCCAGGCTCTGCTGACTCCCCATGGGAGACCTTGACTTGGGAAATATGGGGATGAAGGGTGGGTTGATGGGGAAGACTGGAGGTGGGAAGAAGGAAGGGGGGAATCTGTGGTTGGTATGTAAAGTGAATAGAAAATTTCTTAATAATAATAATAATAATAAATACAAAAAACAAGGTCTCTCATTGGTCTGGCACTCACCAAGTAAGCAAAGCCAGCTGGGCCAGTGAGACACCCCACCCCACCCCACCCCACCCTCAGCTTTTAAGTACATGAGTTCTTGGGATCAAATTAAAATCCACATGTTTCCAAGGCAAGCACTTTATCGAGTGAGAAATCACCCCAGGGACCTGTTAGTCCCCTTTTCAATCCTAGACAGTGTCATATCTACTTTCATGTCAATGTGTATTTACTGTTTTATATACATGTACGGAATCTAGGCTCCATAAATGAGGAAAAATGTAATATTTGTCTTTATGAGTCAGACTTTATTTAATATATCTACAGTTTCATCTGTTTTCCTCTTAGTGATATGGCTTTGTTCTTCTTTGTGGACAAAAAAGAAAAACAACAAGAACAAAAAAAAAAACTTCCATTGTGTATATATACCACAGTGTATTTATCCATCTCCCTGTTCACAGACACTAGTCCAATCACTTTGGAAATCAGTATGGAGATTCCATAAACTAAAACTATATCTACTATACGACCCAGCTATGCCGGTCCAAAGTGTTTACCCAGAAACCTCCATATCAACGTACCCCTGAGATACTCACACATCAGTGTTTCACTCTCATTTAAAGGCATCCTGTCTTCTACACTCATTGTAGAATGAATGTTTAATTAGACTCAGTCTCTTTAACTGCTCTATATTGAATAGTCCAATCGCTTAGTCCAGTGCTTCTCAGACGTTTTTATTTGTCACACATGAAGAAGTGGAAATTGTTGACATGTAATAAGTACCAACCAAGGATGCTGCTGAACTCCATAGATTGCAAGGATGGCCCCTACAACATCCCATAGTCTCAGCAGTTCCACTGTCAAAAGACTTTGATGGAGATGTGTCAGTTTCACCTTCGAGTCTACTCTAAACACAAAAAGAAAGGCTTTCATTGATAAATTAGTGGTACTAGCATGGAAAATAGATTTAATCAGTTGATTGGTTGATTGGTTGATTGGTTGATTTGAGACAAAATCTCTAGCCCAAGTTGACCTCAGATTCCCTATGAAGCTGAGAATGGCCTGGAACTTCTGATCCTCCTGCCTCCACCTCCCAAATGCTGAGATTATAGAAATATGCACCATTGCCTTGGTTTGGGTTACTATTAGTAGATAAAACATTGTGACCAAAGCAAGCTGGGAAGGAAAAGGTTTATTCCATTTATACTACCATATCACAGTTCATCATCAAAGGAAATCAGGACAGGAACTCAAGCAGAGCAGGAACCTGGAGGCAGAAGCTGAAGCAGAGGCCACAGAGGAGTGCTGCTTATTGGCTTGTTCTCCATGGCTTGCTCAGCCTGTTCTTTTATAGAACACAGGACCACCAGCTCAGGGATGGCACCACCTGTAGTGAACTGGGCCCTCCCCCATTGATCACTAATTATGAAATGCCTTAGAGCCATCTTATGAAAACATTCTCTCAGTTGAGGTTCCCTCCTTTCAGAATACTCTATCTTGTGTCAAGATGGCATAAAACCAGCCAGGACAATTGACTGATTGTCAACTTGACACACAAACATATCACTGTTAAGCCATAATCTTTCCTTTCTTGTTCATCCCCAAGATCTCACATTAACATCAACATCAAATATAAAACATTTTACAGACTTTAAAAGTTCCACAGTCTTTACAAATTCAAACGCTTCAAAATTCAATCTCTTTTAAAATGTAAAATCGCTTTTAAAATTCAGTTGATCGACTGTGGGCTCCTGTGAAGTCAAGAGTAAATGAAATGCTTTCTCACTTCAAGAGCAAAGAACCAGGGCACAGTAACAACCTGAACAAGGCAAAACCAAACCTTAACAGTATAAACAGCTGGATTTCCATGTCTGGGATTTGCTTATGATCTTCTAGGCTCCTCCAAATGGTTCAGGTCATGTCTCTGGATCCTAGAAACACACACACACACACACACACACACACACACACACACACCTTGTCTTCTAGGCTCCAGCTGACTCCAGTCCACTACTTCTGCTCTTCTTGGTGGCCATTCATGGTACTGCCTTCTCCAAAATGCGGAGGTCCTGTGGGTCACCTTCCTGCTTGGAGATCATTGGCTATTGCTCTGAAAGAAAGAAGGGAGCAGAAGGGGTGAGCAGAGTTCAGGCATTGTGAGTATGATGGAAATAGTTTTCCAGGAGTCAGCTTCAGTGAGACAGCTTGACTTTATTTCAGGGTAAAGGGAATATACAGGGTGGGCACAGCAGCTGAGGTATCATCTAACTTGTGTTTGGCAGCATGGTCCTATCATACAGCCGGAGCACAACACCTAGTTATCCTAGTTATCCTGTGGACAGCAGGGGGGTAGCATTTGCAGGAAACTGTGTCAAAGGTCATACTTAAGATAAGGCAGGCATCCAAGCTCAGGGACAGCTTCCAAATAAGGGCAGCATCTGGGCCTAGAGACACTATCCAAATAGGGCACAGAGGGAGTCCTCCTGCAAAGGGAGTCCTCCTTGTTATACTGAGCTCAGGGAGCTATCCTGGCATGGTGAACTGCAGCCTTAAGCAGCATGGTCTTCCAGCTGGGTCCCTCACTACAACTGGGTTACATCTTCACCAATAGCCTTGCCTGGGCTCTCTTTAGAAACTCCATCCCTGACACACAATGCCAAGCCTCAGCTGCTCTCCATGACCCCTTCATGCCTTCAGAATCAGTACTATCTGGGTGACTACCAAGTTTACACTGCCAAGTTTGGCTTCCAGAATGAGGTACAACCTTAGCTACCTCCGGACCACAGCTTCTGTGTGCTAACCTTGAGAAAACACTTCCCAGAAAACTTCACCTCAGCGGATGCTGCTCTCTTATTAATCACAACTGATCCTGATTCTTCAGCCCCAACTAACCAGTATCCAATGTGAAAACAAAGCAAAAGTTTTACTTTAGTGGTTCTGGTTCTGGTTTCTTGTTAATCACAGCTGATTCTTCAGCTCCAGCTGACCAGACACCATCGTAGCAAGCTCTCCTGCTAGGCTACCTTTGGATCACCAATCTCCAAATGATGACACAGAGACTTTGTATTAATTATGGAAGATTGGCCTTTAGCTTAGGCTTGTCTCCAACTGGCTCTTATAACTTAATCTGTTTCTATTAGTCTGTGTTCTGCCACAAGGCTTTTTCACCTCTTTTCCGTTTCTGTACATCCAACTTATTCCAAGTCTTCTGGCATCTCCACATGCCTAGATTTTTCTCCTCTTCCTCTCTCTCCCTGGAAATCCCACCTACCCTCTCCTGCCTAGCTATTGGTCATTCAGTTCTTAATTAAACCAGTCAGAAGGCACCTTGGCAAATATACATCTTCACAGTGGACAAAGAGATTATCCCACAACACACCACAGATTCTTTACACAAAAGTTCTGGTACAGTGTTCTCTTCCCTCTGAAATTTCACAAGCCAGGCCTCCATTGTCTACATTGCTCTCAACAGTCTTATCTTCCAAGCTACTACAGAACAGCTCACTAAGATATCAACACTCAATGGCTTTTCTAGCCCAAAGTTCTAAAGTCCTTCAGCAAACCTCCCCAAAACAACATGGCCAGTTCTGTCATAGCAATACCCTACTATCCTCGTACCAACTTGTCTTACTCTGGGTTACTTTTGCTGTGATTAAAACACCATGACTAAAGCAAGTTGTGGAGAAAAGAGTTTATTCAACTTAGGCTTCCACATCACAGTTAACCATCAAAGAAAGTCAGTACAGGCACTCAAACAGGGCAGGAACCTGGAGGCAGGAGCTGATGCTGAGGCCATGGAGGGGTGCTGCTTACTGGCTTGCTCTCCATTGCTTTCCTAACCTGCTTTCTTATAGGACCCAGGACCACCAGTCCAGGAATGGTACCAACCCTCAATGATCTAGGCCCTCCTCCATTGATCATTAATTAAGAAAATGCCTTACAGCCATCATATAAAGGCATTGTCTCAATTGAGGTTCCCTCCTTTCAGATAACTCCAGTTTGTGCCAGGTTAACATGACAACCATCATGACCCGTTATGCCATTCTGGAGACAAAACTCAGGTACTCATTCATACTAAGTAAGCACTCTACCAATTGATCTCTCTCCTTAGAGCTATGAATGTTATTTTAATTGAGTAATCAAATAACAGTTGCTGAGAAATGTCTTTGCATGTTAAATTTTGGAATGATAGTTTGGGGGCTGGAAGCTATACCATTGGGAAAAAATCGTGCTATGCAAGCATAAGGACCAGAATTCAGATCCCCAGTACCCTTAAAAAAGCTGAAAAGGCAGCACACATCCGTAACCTAAGCACTGGGCCATAGGTAGGAGGAATGGAGACAGCTGGCCTCCAGGAGTCCGTTGGCCAAACTGGTAATCTCTGGCTTCAGTAAAAGACTCTGTCTCAAATAACAGAGTAGAGAACAATGAGGAGATCACTAATTCACACCACACACACATACACACACACACACACACACACACACACACACACACACGTACATAGACCGCTCCCACAAAAAAAAAAAAAAAAATTGACAATTTTTGTCTTTTCCTGAAAGCAAGTCTGTCAGAACTTTCTTTCTTCCTTCCTTTTAATAAGCAAAACAACCAATTTTTCTCTGCCCAACACTTCAGCAGCCCGGGTTGTAGGTGCATATTCTATTCCCAAGCATTCAACATTTATTACCTGAGGGACTCCTTTGCCGACAGAGCACATATTAAACCGGTTACTAGAAGTGTGGAGATTGTATCTGCTAATTTGCATTGGCAAACTCACCTCCCCGGAGCCTGCAGAAACACTGGCTAAATATGAGGCCTTCCTTGCATGATCAAAACTCAAAGAAACAGAAAAGCTAAATCCCTCCCACAGGGGCCTAAGAACATGAACTACATGATTCAGTAAGAGTTCTTAGGAGAAATGGCAGCTTCCAAAGGGGGAAAAAATTTTAAGAAATGTTGCAACCTTCATATTCCCCCTCCCCCCCCGGTTATCTTTCTCTACGAGGGCAAAGAAGTGCCCTTGGAAGCCTCCACTGATAGCCGGCCAGGCTTGCGATGGATAATGCGCCTGGCAGATCAGAAGTCTACACTGCCCCTGTCGGGATTTTAGCTGAAGTTTCGGCATTGCTTGTTTGTGCTACAAAAAAAAAAAAAAAAAAAAAAAAAATCTTTCCCATCCCTGAATGCTAGGAAATAACAAGAGGACACGTGTGGCATGTGGCGCGGAGCCCTGGGTTCATCACGCCACCGACTCTGTGACCTCAGTGAGTTGCCTAACATCCTCATCCAGCCTCGGTGAAGCACTGGGCCCAGGAGGGCAGTTTCAGCCCAATTAAATGTCTTCCACCTGTTCTTATTTCTGCTCCTAGAATAGTTTTGTGTTTCCAAACACTGGGCAAAAATAATGTCCTTACATGCATCCTCTCCCCTGCCCTCAGTCTCCACTAAACTGAACACCTTGCCTTGGTGTGGTACATTGGTAAGGAGCCTATGTTTGCCCAAGGTCATGTCACACAAAAGTTCTCCTATTATCTCATACGGTACTGTGTTTTGCTAAACTCACATTGTCACATATCCATTATTACCGCATTGAAGAAAGCACTTCTGCCTCCCAAAAAACCTTCCCACCTTTTCATCTCTTCACAGCACATGGCACTGGCCCTTCCACTGTCCTCACGGCTTCACATTTTGAATATTGTTGTGATTGGAATCGTATCCTGTGTGGCCTTTTCAGACTGGCTATTTTCGGTTAGCAGTGTGCACTGAGGTTCTTCTACGCTTTCGTGTGGTGTTATAGTTCCTTTGTATCACTGAAGAATATTCCACTGTAGGAATGTGCCCCAAGTCGTCGACCTACCTATTCACCCACTGATGAACATGCGTGTTGCTTCCAAACTTTGCGGTACCCTAATAACTAGGACACAGTGGGTGTTTTCATACGTATGTGTGCCATATGTGTATTTTCTATAGTGAAGTACGCATTAGATTATTTTCTTTTTAAGGAATTTTTTGCAGATTTTGTAGACAAGCCTTTACTCCAAATACAGTGTTTACTCCCAGTCTGAGGAACTGTCTTTTTATTCTCTTGCATGAATTGAATTATTTTTCAGAACATACTGTCTTAATTTTAATGAAACTCAACTGAGTCGTTTTTCTCCCATGTGTCTTGATTTAATCTATACACAATCAAGAGTCATCGCCAAACTTGAAGTTAGCTGGATCTTCTCCTCTGTCACTTCCTAAATGTTTTATAGATTAAGGATAATGCATTTCAGTTAAAGTTTATGAAAGGTGTAATGATTTTTGCATACATCTGTGCAGCTGTTTCAATATCATCTTTTGAAAGCTCCAACCCTGTCATATTGCCTTTGTTCGCTTGTCAAAGACAAAGTCATTCTAGGTGTCGGTATCTGCTAGATTCTCTGTTCTAAAGGCGTGGTTATCCTTTCACCTACATCCCCCTACCTTCAGAGTAAAAACTGAAGCAATCTAATGTTAGTGTTCTGACTTTATTCCTCTTTTCAACCTTGTGTTGGGTGTTCTGTATCTTTTGGCTTCTTGTACGAACCTTAGAATCAGCTTGTTGACATCCACATGTAATTTGTAAGGACTTGTGTTGAGATTATCTGTAGCTATAGATTATGTGGGGTGAACTAACATCTTAACAATGTTGAGTCTTCTTGCATGAAGACAAAGACTTTCTCTGTAGCAAACCATTAAACCTTCTCTTCAGAAACCACATGAGCAAGAAAGAAGTGGTGTACAATACCAAAAGGTGGGTACGAAAGACTCATTAGCCAGGTGATGGTGGTGCATGCCTTTAATCCCAGCACTCAGGAGACAGAAGTAGGTGGATCTCTGAGCTCAAGGCCAGCCTGGTCTACAAAGAGAGTTCCAGGACAGGCAAGGTTATACAGAAAAATCCTGTCTGAAAAAAACCACACACAAAAATAGACTCACATCAGCTTCAGGCCTCCACATGTGTATACCCACACACATGAGAACACAGAGAGAGAGCCTGTATACACATACACATGCAAAAAAAAAACATGATTTTTATTTAAGTTTTTCAGAAGAACCTGCAGAAACTGGACATTCAAATGCTGAAGAGTGACACTGAATCCCTATCTCATACCATCCTCAAAAGTCAGCTAAAAATGGATCTAGTTCTAACTTCGTTATCTGAGGTAAGTTCTCACTGTCAGTGGAAACCTGGGCTTTCAATATACTGATAAGGAGTCGGGAGAAGGCAAAAGTGTGTTGCTAGAAATAAAATAAGAGTGATCCTTGCTGAGCAGGGCTCATGCCTTAGTGAAATTACCTTTTGCAGGCCTGGAAGAGAAAAGGCAGCAAGGAAGACAAACAGAATGTGAAAAGTGGTCCCTCACACCTCATGCTGTTTATGATAAAATGCAAGAAAAGAACAAATTGAAGATAGGCTGCCCAGCAGGAAGAGAGGAGAACTTGATCACCTGAAATTTCTCAGCTTTTCCAGATGTCAAAAGACACTAAAGTTAAGAGATTCAATATCAAGGATCAGCAATATTAGGTCAGCGGGTAAAGGCACTTGCCACCAAGCCTAAGATCCTGAGTTCAATTCCCAGGACCCACGTGATAGGAGAAAACCAGCTCCTGTAACTTGTCCTCTGACTTCCACATGACTGCTGTGGCACACACACACATGCACACACACACACACACACACACACACACACACACACACAAAAGAACATGAAGGGAGCTTTAGAGAAAAAGCCAAGAGTGTGATTATACACCATCTTTTGCTAAAAACTGGTGAAGAGCAAAGATTTCATCATTCAGTTCTGAGAAGGACCGGTCAAGAAATTAAAGGTGTGCTCACAGATGTTCTCAGGCAAGCAGGGGACCTCCTGGACACTCAGGCGTATGGCCCCTCGGTGATCTCAACAGGAGACTAAAATACTAAAGGGTTTATCTCAAAAACACCTGTCACCGTGGCTTGTGTCTAGTTGAGCGCGCCTCGGGGATTTCTACCGGGGACTCTCAATGCTCTTGAGAAAATTGTTTCAGTAGAAATAATACCCAAGTTGGACAGAAATAGACAGACAGGGTTTAAGGTAAAGAGACTGTCACTCTCGGGGACCTCCAAAATTCGACCGTCAGTAAGCTCACTGATAACACCATGCCACCGCACACACGTGCAAGCTGTCATGGGAAGAGAAGGATGCTCCAGAGGGCTGGACCGAGACTTCAGAAGCCGGAGGCGAGGGCTACAGAGAATCACTCAGTTTTCTGAAGGTTTGACTACTACAAAATGAAATGTTGAAGAGAAAAATAAATAGAAATAGTCAATACTCAAATGCAGGATATTCGAATGGTAGTTTGAAAAAATACTACCAAAAAAAAAAAAAAACATTTTCAACAATCAGGAAGCATCAAATAAAGAGAGTACCAGGACTAGACAAAACTAAATAACTTTTCCATTAGGTATAATGTGCTAATTATATTGGTTACATATTAGAAAATACATATATGTGTGTGTGTGTGTGTGTTGAATGCATGTGTAGATACATACAGAATGAGACTAAGAGAGTAAATGTGATAAAATCTTAATATTTTATTTTTTAAATTTTCATAATTATAATTTTTTTAATTTTATATAATTTTTTAGAATTATGTAATTTGAGCCAAGGGAGTGAGTTCTGTGTGCTTGTTTTGTGGCTTTTCTGTAATCCTAATAGTAGGTTCTAAATAAAAAGCTGACAACGAGCATGTACAGAGTCTTTTGAACTTGGGAGCTATTTTGTCCTCAGAACACAGACGTTTTTATTAATATTGAGTCGGCACATAACGTGGGAGGTTTCCCTGTGGCATTTCATACACAGGTATCATTGTATGTTGTCGTTCACCCCTCATCCCCACGGCTCCTGCCAACCCACCCCCTGTCCCCTCATTGGTCCTCTCCTTCCTCCCGCATAGTCCTCCCTTCCATTTTCATGTCACATGTAAAATACATGTACACTCTTCATCACATCATGTCACATGTAAAATACACATACACTCTTGATCCCATCATGTCACATGTAAAATACACGTGCACTCTATATCCCATCATGTCACATGTAAAATACACATACTCTTGATCCCATCATGTCACATGTAAAATATACATGCACTCTTCATCACATCATGTCACATGTAAAATACACATACACTCTTGATCCCATTGAAAGCTAAGCTTTAAATTACAAGTAAGTCAATGCAATACTTGGGGGGGGGGATGTTGATAGAAAACAGAACTACAAATCAAAATGTTGATCAATGATGTGCTGTGTGGTGGCCACTTGGGATTCTCCCCCACTGTTCACTCCCTTTGCATATAAGAATTCCATGATGAAATAGTAAACTTTTTAAAATAAGTCATCGCTTGAAAGGCAGGCACTAGGACATAAGACACAGGCCACCTGGTGTCCAACAACGATGTCCCCCTCAAATGCCCTCATTTTATCTAGCCCTGTCCTCCCATTTTAAAGTGACCGGACTGAGAATGTAAGATCACAAGCACTCGCTGAGGTGGCTTGGGCCTTCAGTAACTCTTGACGCTGCCCCAGCTTGGAGCATTGGCATCCTGAATGATCAACATCTTAGCTGTACAAACAGCTTATCACTGAAGCAGATCTATGTGATTGGTTCAGCTACGCGGGTCCCTGACAATCCAGAGAGACCTGAGTCCTGTCAGCCATGCTACAGTGTACCCACATCTAAAACATTATGTTGTATGTGACAAACACATATGGTTTTGTTTGTCAACTTACACAAATTTGAAAAATTAAAATGAGAACAAGAAATTTTTGAAAAAAAGAAAAACTTTCAAAATAGGATGGGTTACTCTTAAAACCCATAATGACACATTCTACTGCTCCTACCTACTGTGGAACAATCCTCTTGTACACTGTAAAGATTTGTCATTCGAAATGGTTTAATAAAATGCTGATTGGCCAGTAACCAGGCAGGAAGTATAAGCGGGGTGACCAAACTAAGAAGCTGGGAAGAGGAAGGGCAGAGTCAGGAGTCAGGAGCCAGATGCAGAGGAAGCAAGGTGAGAGAATGCCATACTGAGAAAAGATACCAAGACACATGGCTAAACATAGATATGAATTATGGGTTAATTTAAATGTAAGAGCTAGTTGGTAACAAGCCTGAGCTATCGGCCAGGCATTTATAATTAATATAAGCCTCTGGGTGATTATTTATACATATATATATATATATATATATATATATATATATATATATATATAATATCCCCTTACCCAGCAAGCTGCATTTCTTTTTCTGCCATGATTAGCTTGCCATTCACAACCACTTTACACATAAGGATGCCAACTGATTCTGAGGGAAGTGACACAGAAAGAGGGGAGGGGTGAGTTTCTTTTTTTGTCTGGTTCCAAAACATTGAGCCAGAATTAACAGCATCTCTGGCCCCAGTCCCTGAAATGTAGGGATCATCTGTATCCTACAAGCAGAAAGCCGCAGCAATAGAGTATGATCAAACCAAGTCTCCCAGAGTTTCAAAATGTATGTGACCACACCTGGCTCTCCCCTCAACCTCCTAAGGCATAGCAGTGTCTCTGCAGGAACAGGCCCAGGCATAGGATTTTCTTTCTGTCACTTTTGAAGACCCCAGAATAACTATAAAATTTCCCATATATCAAAGTGATCTGAATTGTTCTTTTTTTTTAAGTTCAAATAACACACATGGGGATAACATCCTGGGATGATCTGTGAATTCCTGTTAGAATGTTCTAGAACAGCACCAAAAATTCTGCCCAAATTTGATAGTTAATCTACCAGTGTGAGCTTGCCTATTTCTGCCTAATCGTGTACATAATCCACCAAAAATTGGGTCATCATAGTTGAGGTATGTGTTTGTAATTTGTAAAGAAGTTGGTTTCTTTAAGTATTTCACAAGAATGATAATAAACAAATCTCCTTATCCAGGTATAACTTTGAATTTAGAAGAAAAAAAAACTCCTTTATTATGAAAAAAAAGTCTTCCCCAAAATCCCTGAGTTTATCAAAATACATATTAATAGGTCCACCCTGAGATTCTGAAATAGAGGATAAGACCCAGAAAGCTAGATTTTAACAAGTTTCCCAGGGTTGGGCTACTGTTCAATGTTAGAGCATGTGCTTGGCACGTGTGAAAGACTAGCTCCAATTTCCAGTCTAATAAAAAAGAAATGGGCCAGAAGGAGATAAGGAAGGAGGAATGAATGGAGGGAAGGAGGGAGAAAGGGAGGGATGAAGGAAAGAACAGAGGGAGGGAGGGAGGAAGGAACGGAGGGAGGGAGGGAAGACAGGCTTGAGAACTATCAGTGTGCTATACCTACAATGTTATTCTGAAGTCATCACCATTTACTCATTCAAATACCTGTTGCATGCCAGAGATTAACCAATGAGTAAGACTCAGTGTCCACCCCTGGTGTTCACCGTGTTCACAGCGGTCCATGAAGTACTATCTCCTTATGGTGTGACAAGTGCTTTAACAGCCTGTGCAAAGGACAATGGAAAATGCAGGAGATAAATGATTTAATTATACCCAATAAAGCAAGGACAGCGTCCCAGGAGATGTGACACTTGAGCTGAGATATGAAAAGAAGTTACCTGTTTACCAGTTAAAGAGGAGAAGAAGAGTTCCAGGTAGAGATCCAGAAACGCAGTAGAGCAGGGCATGTTGGGAAGAAGTGGAAAGCCCAACATAAATGGAACAGAAGGAACGTGGGACGAGAATGGGCAATGGGCCAGGAAAGGCAGACGAGAAAGAGGAAAGAACCTGTGTCCATATCTGGAGGGAGGGGTGTATGGATTGGATACGACATGTTCCCGCAAAGCCTCACATGTTACATGCTTCATTCCCAGCTGGTAGCACCACTGGGAGGTGATGGGACCAAGAGATCAATAGATCAGTCCACGGATGGATTCATAACCCGATGTCATCCTTTGGAAGTAGTGGAAACTTTTGGCGTTGGGGCCTAGCTGGAGGGTGCAGGGCACTGGAGGTGTCCTGCCTGACTCTGCTTATAGTCCACCAGGAGATGATCCACTTGGCTAGAGCGCATGGTCCCGGCCCTTTCCTCACCTCACACAGGCATAGAAACAATGGAACTGAGAGGCCATGAGCTGAAATCATGAGTCTCTGAGCCGAAATGAATCCCCCTCCTCTGTATTCTTACTATTTTGTTTTGTTTTGTTTTGTTTTGTTTTGTGAGCCAGGGTTTCTCTGTATAGCTTTGGAGCCTGTCCTAGAACTCACTATGTAGACCAGGCTGGCCTCAAAGTCACAGAGGATCTGCCTGGCTCTGCCTCCTGAGTGCTAGAACTAAAGGCGTGCACCACCACCGCCCAGAGTATTCTTGCTATTTTTGTCACAGCATTGAAAACCTTATTAATGTGGAAAGATTGCCTTATTTGTTTGTTTGTTATCCATATATCTTTACTTGCAAGTGTTCATCGTGAAGAGTCATTGGTCTGGTTCGAGGCCTCTGGTTTCTGCTACACTATGGATGCTGGGCCCTCACTGGGGCTCCTCTTGGGTATCCTGCTGTTGCCCCATGTTGTGGAGATCCTGTGGCTTTGGGTCTCCACATGCTCCAGCAGATCACAGATGGGGTGGATGTGAGCACGGGAGAGCTGTTCCCATTACTCATCTGTCATGTGGCAACATGAGCAGGGGAGAGATGCCCAACCCCATCTCACCCCTACTGCCCATCAACGCCTGAGGCAGATGGGAGAGCTGCCCCTGAGCCCTTTGTTTTTAAGAATGTGACCAGACCTGCGTCTTAGAAAGGTAACTTTGGTATCTCTATGGAGAAGAGAGAAATTCCCAGCATGAAAGAAAATTAATTAGGGTGACATAAGTGTTCTATTTCAGAGGGATTCCTGAAACAGAAAAGTGGCCATGGAAATAGGTTTGAGAGAGTCTATAGGTAGAATACACAGAAAAAGTAGATATTGCTAAAGAAAAAGATGACCATCGTGTCTTTTCCAGATCTTTCTGTAATCCGTTTCATTCTCGCCTAATATGGCCACCTTCCCAGGAGAAAGACCAGCTGGGAAAATCTCGTTTCCCTTCTGTTCTTTTTCACATAATTAGAAAAGAAACTGACACCAAATAACCAGTGTCTGATCCCTTTAAATGAGGTAAAGAGTGAGAGCTGTAATTTCTGACGCTGTGACGGGAGGGGCTCCGGAGTGGTCCCTTTTAGCCCTGTGATCCCTTCATTACACACAATGAAGAAACGGCAGTTAGAAAAAATAGGTAAGTTGCTATGATACACAAATGTTCCTTTAAAACGCATATTACATCTCTCCGTGTTATCTGAGAGCTTTAATAGGTGTGACGGTCCCTCTGCCTAGTGTCCCTCGCTGCTAATCTTTCTTTAAAGAGGTTAAAGCTAGCTAAAAAAAATCTTGAAAGAGATGCCAGTTTCTTTCACACTAGAAAGGAGTCCGGGGGACATCTAGTGGATCATCTATAAAATTGCATCTTTCTTTAATAACTCTTTAATATCATTTGTAATAATCATTGTTAAAAGCATCAACACCATTCTTTAATGTCAATATTGTTGTAAGTTTACCACATTGACTACTTGTGTTAGTTCTGTGATCTTGACCAGCTCTTGGTTGAATGACTGTCCCCACCAAGGTCTATGTCTCAAAGATACGGTTCCCAGGGTGGCCTGGAAATGGTGGTACCTCTAGAAGGTAGGACCTACTGCGGGAGCGAGAAGTCCTTATGTCTGTAGCAGGAATCTTAAAGAGTCTTATTAATAAAATCAAACCCAAGGCCAGTTATTGGGGTGAATGCTGGAAAATCAGAGAAGCAGAACACACCACAGCTACCTCACCTCACCAATTCCTCAGCTGATCCTGTTTCCTCAGACTGGAAGCTTCTGTGTCTTCACCCAAATGGATCTCAGCTGAACTGCTGCTCCAAAGCCTGAAAGCTTAACCAGCCTAAAGCTTCTAATTCCTGGTCCTCACACCTTATATACCTTTTTGCTTTCTGCCATCACTCCCTGGGATTAAAGGCTCACTTTCTGGGATTAAAGGCGTGAGTCACCATGCTTGGCTGTATCCTTGAACACACAGAGATCCAGGTAGATCTCTGCCTCTGAAATGCTAGGATTAAAGGCATGTGCTACCACTGCCTATCCTCTATATTTAATATTGTGGCTGTCCTGTTCTCTGACCCCAGGTAAGTTTATTAGCGTGCATAATATTTTGGGGAACACAATACCACCACATATGTCACTGTAGATATACACTCAGTGAGGACTGTGGGACTCTGATCTCTTCCTTTTTCTCTTTAGTTCCTGTTCATTAAGTTCCATCGTGTGCCCTTGCCACAACATGCTTCCCTTGCCAGAGACTCACAACAAACAGGAATCATGGACTCAAAGCTCCAGAATGGTGACCACCCCCAATAAACCTTCTTCCTTTATGATTTAATCTCCACAAATACTTCATTATAGTACTAAGAAGCTGACTAACCATTCTGGTCCAAAGCTCTCATCCTAGGACAACTAAGTGAATTACCTGCCTTTCTGCAAAATATGATACGTATTCAAAATACAGGTGTAATTGCATAGTTTCAATGCATGCACTAAGTCTAACAAATAAATGCATGAAATAATGGCAAAGCAGTCAAATGCTTGTACTCCTGTGTGGAGTTACTAGGCATGCTGCAGCAACCAGTGCAGACAGGCACAGGGGTGTGGAGTTGACCACCACAACTCAGGCATCACCGCACTGGTGATGTCATCTTCTAAAATGGAGATCAACCTTTGGTAAAGCTGAGCAGGAAATACACACAGAAGCTGAGGAGATGACTCAGTTGGTCACGTACTTGTTACACGAGTATGAAGACCTGCGTTGGTCCCCAGCGCCTGTGTAAGAGCCAAGCCTGGTGATGTGGAGTTGTAACCCCAGAACTGGGAAGCAAAGACAGGAAGATCCCTAGAGCTCACTGGCCAGCCAGCCTGGTCAAATCGGTGAGCTCCAGCTTCAGCATGATCTTTGTAACATGCCATTTACCTACGCTCTAGACTTCTCTGGATTTTAGTATGTGTTTCTTGCTTGATCTTGTTCACATTGGTTGTAGTTCCATCTTATCTAGGTCATTATCCCTCATTACTCCTGGACAATATTTGATAACCATTCCTTCGTATATAGTCTTGTATTAGGTTAGAACCTTCTTATTTAGACAAAAGGGGGAGATGTAGTGGGTAGACATTCCAGCTTTGATCTGGAAGTTCCAACCCCCATTGAGGCTTTGGTAATTGTCACGCCTACAAGGCGTCGCCAAGGGAGGACCCTGAAGACCCGAGATCCGGATGCGCCAGCTCTTTTGGTTCCTGGACTCTTGATTCTGGAGGTAGACTGATCAGAGTTCTCCAAAGAACACTGCTGGACGGCGCCACACCTTTTCCAGACCTTGTAAACTATCCCTTCACTTGTAAGTTACCCCACAAAATAAACCTCCCTTTTAACTACGTGGAGTGGCCTTAATAATTTCACCAATAACCCATCTCAATAAATATTGTGGACAGCAATAGAGGAGGATACTCAATGTCAACCTGTGACCTCCATGTGTACCTGTGCACACGCACACACACACACAAGCATGCACACAATGAGAAAGTGTAGTCATCCCCTCCCTTTACGTGGTGATTGTACTCCTAGAAAATCCTTTAAAGTAATTGGTGACATGTGTAACTCAGCACAGCTGAAATCCAGGTTCAGATCACTGCTGAAATCCAGGTTCAGATCACTGCAAGCCCCTTTTCTCACTCCAAGGATGCCTGTAACATGCAGTGGATATGGTTTTTTTCTCCACTCTGCCTGCTAAGAGGAAGGAAAAACCCTGAACCTTATTTAGAAACAGGACTTGAAGAGACTCTAAAAGTTAGAAGGAAGAAACTGTATTCGTTTATGCCCTGAGGATCCAAAGAACGGTGTCATGGGGAGATATCTAAGCTTTGTTCTTTACCTCTTACATACTGCATGCTGAACGAGCTAGCAACATAAGAGTGCATACAAAAAAAAAAGGAGCTTGTTTCCTATATGCAAAGGACCAAGAAAGAGGCATTGTAGCAAATTAGAGAACTTTGAGAATATAACCACTTTGTTGTGGTCAAGCATCACCAAAACAAACTCTAACCCATCCCCAATTCAAACCAGCAAGGCCAAGTAGGGAACATACACTTCCACTCTCAGCTGATGCTAATGAGGCTCCCCACCCCCACCTCCTCCCACAAGAACAGAGCCAGAGGAACCCACAGCAAAGCAGAGCTCAGTCAACCATCTAAAAAAAATTAGAATCAAAGCGAGACTTTTGAAAGCAGCAAGGGACAGATAACACCTTCCCTACGGGGGAAAAGATAATCAGGTTCACAAGGGATCCCTCACCAGAAATCCCAGAAAGCAGGAGAAACTGTTAACATTTTCCCAGTGCTCACAGAAAAGAACTATCAACCCAGGATGCTACATTCAGCAAAACCTTAAAAATGTCCTTCAGAAATGGAGAAATCAAGGCATGCTCGGATAAGGGAAAATGAAGAGAAATTATCAACAGCAGGGTCTATCCTAAGAGAATGCCTAAAGAAAAGGAGTTTCTGAAGAAGTTCCTTAAAATAATCAAGAAACAAAAGGGGGTACTAGAGAGGTGGCTCTGTAGTTAAGTACGCTGACTACTCTTCCAGGGGACCCGGGTTCAATTCCCAGCACCCACATGGTGGCTCACAACCATCTATAACCTAGGTACAAAGGCTCTAAGTCCCTCTCTGGCCTCTTCAGACACCAGGTAGACACCTGATGCACAGATATGCATGCAGACAAAACACTCACACACATAAAATAACAATAAATAAAAAGAAAGAATTAAGGTTAGATAAGTATAACTCTCACCCTCATCAAAGAAGCTTCTTCCTGCCACAGGCAGAGACCATCACAGAAAGCCATGACTACTCAAGATGCAGAGCAACTGACTATGTGATTCCCAGCCCCAACTGATGTATCTAAAATAAAATCCCACACCAAAAGTTTAGAGAACATCACAGAAGGGAGGGGGTGTAAGAGCCAGAAGACCAAGATGTCAACTGACAGATGTCTTCTATACATGACAGGGAACCTGTACCCAGGACATTTCAACAACATGGTTGCCTGAACAAGACCTAAAAATGACATCACCGATCGGCATGCCGGTGTGTATGGGGGGAATCTCATGGGCTTTACCCTCAGAAGAGCTGCCGTCCATTGATGGTAGCCAAGAGAAGGAGACTGTCTTTCCCAGGGATGAACACCTGATGGGTTAGCCAATCCCAGGAGGTCAGCCCTGAATACATATGAGCAACACTAGGTGATCTCAGAAGGTTGTATTCACAAACTTATAAACATACATATAGTGATTATGATTAAAAATTAAGGCACCATGAATTTAAAAAGAATGACACAGGAGGAATTGGAAGGAGGGGGTGAGGAGGAGAATATGTAAATACAGTTTTCGTATATGAATTTCTCAAAAAAATAAGTAAAGAGAAAGAAGAAGGAATGCTCAACAAAAATAAGACATTTCCAGCAGTCTTCCCACCTTGAGTTTTTGGAGTCGTGTTTTGAGGCTGAGGTGAAAATTACACTTTGCTGTGGTCCTAAATGTATGTAGAGGAAATGCATGAAGACAATTTCATTAAAAGTAGGGAGGAGAAAATGGACATAGAGAGAAGTGTCTACTTTACTTGCACTTGCAAAATGATGATACCAAAAGTGTAGACTTTGGTAAGAGCACAGTGGAGGGAGACATAATACCTAAAACAACCATGAAAAACACTATGCAGAGATGTGTTCAAAACACCATGGATCTAGGTCGAAATGAGCTCAAGATTCTGCCATTGCACTGAACCCCAACTTGTGTCTCATTTTAAAATCAAGTTCTCTTTACCCAATTACTTCTCCCCTTCTTTAAATTCTCTCAGTAGTCTCTCTAGCAGAGGACTTCATCAAGACACACATGTGCATACTTGCAGCAGCCCCTTAGTTATAGCTATCAACAGTTGGCATTGTGGTGTGAGTGGGTAAAGGTTTGAACATGAGTACAAATGTGGACAATGACAAAGCCTTT
The DNA here is from genome assembly GCF_949786415.1 of Peromyscus eremicus. Lineage (NCBI taxonomy): Eukaryota > Metazoa > Chordata > Mammalia > Rodentia > Cricetidae > Peromyscus > Peromyscus eremicus. Next base: position 11,746,831 of record NC_081437.1, on the reverse strand, counting down.
CTCCTAGGTCTTTTGGTTAATAAATGGTTGCAGATAGATGTAGGAGCTGAATGGTTGTTGTGGAAAATTATTTTAACTGGGCAAAGATGTGTTACATTTGTTTCTGCTGCAGAATACAACTTTAACTATGTGAAGATGTGTTATATTTGTTTCTGTTGGTTTAATTATGAAAAGATGTGTTACTGTTTCACCTTGCCTGCCTAAGGCACCTGATTAGTCTAATAAAAAGCTGAATGACCAATAGCTGTGCAGGAGAGAGAGCTGGCAGGCAGAGAGAACAAATGAGAAGAGAAATCTAGATTCAAGAAGAAAAGAAGGAGGAGAGAACAAGGGGGAAAGGGAGAGAAACGTCCAGGGCCAGTCAGGCAGCCACCAGCCAACAGACACAGAGTGGGACATACAGAAAAAAAGGTGAAAATCCCCGTGGCAAAATGTAGATGAAGAGAAACAGGTTAATTTAAGTTTATTGGGAAAAAAGCTAGCCAGAAATGAGCATAAGCTAAGGCCAAACATTCATAAGTAATGATAAATCTCTGTTTCATGATTTGGGAGCTGGTTGGTGACCCAAAAGAGAAAGCCTGATACAAATGGTGTCTCCTAATTCTATTGATCAAAAGTCCCAGTCATTCCAGACAAGACACATTCTGATGGCTAAGGGGTGGGTGTGGACACATAGGCATCTTGAGGAAGTCTCAGCCCAGTACTAATTCTGCTCCTGTCCCTATGCCAGCGCCTTTGATTTAACCAGATGGTTAACATGTTTTTGGGTGTCCCCCCCCTTAGGTTTTTTTATGGGGGGGGACTTTTTACCAAAAGATGATTTTGCTTTCCAAAACTCTCAAATTAGTCAGCTCATGGCTGCTGCTTAAGAGAAAGAACGGAATTCTAACAAGGCTTTGGAGAAAGCAACTTGACAGAATTGTGTTGCATTTGTCTCTTGTCTCTAGCAGCCAGACACCTGCTTGCTCTTGTCCATCCACAGATAACTTGTGATTGAGTTTGCATTCTCTTAACACTGATTCCTGAACGAAGGAGAAACTCTTTGTTAACCTGGGATTGGCATACCCAAGGCCATTGTTCTCAACCTTCCTAATGCTGCAACCTTTAATACAGTTCCTCATGTTGTGGTGACCCCCCTAACCATAAAATTATTTTCATTGCTACTTCATAACTGTAATTTTACTACTGTTATGTATTGTAATGTAAATATCTGATATACAGGGTATCTGATGGGGTCAAGACCCACAGATTGAGAACCATGCTGTAGGTACTTCAGCATACTGAACTCACTTTGGATGGTAGAGTAGACCTGTACTTTCTGAGTCTCAAAAGGAAAGGGAAACACTTTGAGTTTTCTTACTTTGCAAAAGAAAACAACAGCAAAGGTATCTAGCCTGAGGTCCCACACTAACTGTGCTGGACTTAAGACTCCCCTTCCACCTGGCTAGAAAAATTTTTAACTAGTATTTAACTCAAATTTTTACTTTCGATGAGATAAATCACTTTTCAAGACTCTGTAAGAAACCAGTCCAAACACTGCAAATGAAGGTGAGCACAAATTTGTCCAAGCTCCTATCACATAGTTAATTCTAAGCTGGCAGTGCAAGTGTACCATTCACAAAGATGTCTAACACACTGTGCATCAGACTGTTCATGGAGGTGACAGTGTCCATTTACCCAAAGTTGCTTCCTGATTCTTTTGTAGTTCCTTTGGTTCCCAACCCTTCTCTATTTCCCTTCAATACTGAAAAACTTTGGTCTATACACAGAAGAATATGTATATTAGTTCATTAAGGCTGCCATAACAAAACACTACAGACTAGACAAATTAATCAACATAAGGATACTTTCCCCCAGTTTTAGAGACTAATAATTCAGGATCAGGAGGTGCATAGTACCTTGAGGGTGAGCTCTGCCCTCAGCTTGCAGGCAGTTGCTCTCCATCTCCCATGGCCAGGCCTCTTGGTACAAGCATGGCCAATACTCTCCTGTGTCTCCAAACATTGTCCCCCTCATATGGGCACTGGTCCTCATAAGAACTTGTAGGAATGCATAGTTCAGCTCAGAACAACCCAGGTATGTGGGAAATTTCCAAGTCATGTCAAATAAGAAAGAACCTCACGTGTGGCTTAATGGTCCTGTGGTTGCTTGGGACATTTTGAAAGACATGATGCCACGTGTGCTTTAATTTTAGAGACAGCATACTTCTTGCTGTCTCAACAAAAAAAAATTCAAGCTATTTTATTAGAGCCTTTTTTTATTTTACTTATATCAAAGAGAGTTTTTCTTCATTAAAATGCAACCAGCCTAACATGAGCCTCGGCTGCAGGTAAGACTTCTCTGCGTATCATTAAAGTAATCCAGAAGAAAAATATTTCTTGTCTAGCCTGGCAATGGTTGTGGAAGTGGAGAGAGGTGAACATATCAAGGAAAAACTCTGTGTAATAAGGACAAAATGTGTGAACTAGAAGTGATACAGGAGAAAAACAGTGGAATAACTTCAATGTTTTCTCTTAAGGAGCCAGGAAAAGACAAGTCATTCTCTCGGGAAGAGACTCAGCCAAGAAGAGTTTAGGGAGAAAAGAGCAGAGGATAAGTAGTTCTGTTTGGGGTCTGTGTAGATTTAAGGCAACTTGCAACTCAAGTGAGCAGTTTGACATCAGTTCACGGTTTGATGTATGAGCCTGCAGCTCTCCGGAAGGTCAAGAGTGAAAATTTACATGGAGGCGTCATCTGCATATAGATGGGCTTAATACGAGGGAACTAAATGAAATCCACCGGGAATAGGTGCATAGATGAGACCCAGGAGCTGCCTGAAAGTCAGACAAACAAGAAAGAGAAGCTAAAGAGACTGAAAGGGAACGTCCAGCGAGATTGGTGGCAGGCATCAGACCTGAGAGGCTGGTGTCTCAGATGCCAGGAAAGCAAATGCCTGGGTTATCACTGCTCTCAAATTAACACAGAGAGGCCAAAGGTTGGCCGATTTCTTAAAGCTTTGAGCCAATTGTTCCTGTCTCGACATTCCTCCTCGAAAGAAACTGTGTCAGGGTCATGGACACACACACTCTACTTCCAAAGCCTATAGCCTCGGTCTCCAATAGAGCTAATGAGAATAGTCATAGCCCTACTTCCTCTCTCTACTGCAACAACCTCAAGTCTTTTAGAATTAATGCAAGAGCATCTTCACAGCCATTACAGATAACCAAAACCAGCCGCATCATTGGAAGGACAATGCAAGAGGCAATTCATATACATACATTGATGAGAATACTAAAATTAGTTTATTTTATCTATCTCACTTAAGGATCAAAATGTTCTTTTAGATTAGCTAATTTAGGTACTTTCATGTCTGGTTTGTGTACACTAACAAATTCCTTAAGATTTGTGTTTCTAGAGAATTTCATTTAATTATTCCTTGTGATTCAAACACCTAATGAATATCTCTATGTCTTCCACTATGACATAGGGAGTCTTTTTCCTCTTTGTGTATATATTGTGCAGGTTAAAGTATCAAAGTAGGCCTAAAGAGATGAATCAGCAGTTAAAAAGCATTTGTTGTACGATCATGAGGGCTGGAGTTTGGAGCCAACCGCCTACATAGCAAGTCAGGCATCCTGCAAATGTCTGTAACTACAGTTCCTGGAGATCCAACATCCTTATCAGTCCTCCATGCACCATATTCAATACTTGTATGTACACAGAGAGACAGAGACAGAGAGAGGAGAGAAACAGAGAGAAATACATTTTTTTTAAATATCAAACTATGGCTTTCTGTCAAACAGGCTACAGATGGTGAATGTAGACTAATTTGCTTGTTATTGGATGAGATGCTTTAGGGGATAAAATTTAAGGGAATTGTTAATTGTCCTTACCTTGTATTTGAAACACTTGGATCTGCGGCAAATATTACCTAACTCAGTACTCACTGGTCCCCAACTATCTCTTAGTAAAACTGTCATGTATAAGAATATCTTAAAAGTAGATGATTATGATAGTTAATCTTGATTGTCAACTTGATTACCATGGAAACAAATCCCTGGATACATCTGAAAGAGATTGTTTAAATTAAGTTAATTGATACGGAAAATCTCACCCTAAACATGGGCAGCAGCACTTCATAGTCTGAGGTAGTAGGCTACATATAAAGAAGAAAGCTAGTTGAGCATAAGCGTCCATTCTCAGCTTCCTGACTGCTGATGTAATGTGGCCAGTTGGACTTTCCCGCCATGATGGAATACGTCATCTTGAACTGTGAACCAGAGAAGCCTTTCCTTCTTTAAGATGTTATTGGTGATGTGTACCAGGTTTTTTCTTTTGGGCCACCAACCAGCTCCCAAATCAGGGCACAGAGACTTATTATTAGCTTTGAATGCTCAGCCTAGCTAAGGTTCATTTCTGGTTGGTTCTTTTAACTTAAATTAACCTATTTCCTTTTTATCTACCTTTTGCCTCAGGGCTTATTCTTACTTCTGTATGTCTTACTTTCTCTGCTTCTCTATGTCTGTCTGTCTGTCATCTGCCTGGATTCTTGCCCCAGGTATCTCCCTCATTCTCTCCTCCTCCTTCTTCTCTCACTCCTCAAGCCTGTTTTCTCTCAAGCCTGGATTTCTCCTCCTATTTATTCTTTCTGCCTACCAGCCCCACCTATCCTTTCTCCTGACTAGCTATTGGCCATTCAGCTTTTTATTAGACCAATCAGGTGCCTTAAGCAGACAAGGTGAAACAGATGAAACAGATCTTTACATAATTAAATAAATATCCTTATTTTGTTAAATAAATGCAGCATAAACAAAAGTAACACATCCTTACATAGTTAAAGTAATAACCTGCAGCATAAACAAATGTAACACATCTTTGCCCAGTCAAAATAATATTCCACAACAGTGATATATTTTGTTTCAGCAACAAGGCAAGTAATTAAAATGATGATACCTGAAAAAGATTCCCTATTTATCCTAATTGTTTCATTTGCCACATTAACTATAGTTTATGACTACACAGTTCTTTTAGTAGAGCTCCCAGATTACTCGGGATTAGATGTACTCACTTCTGTATCATCTTTAACGGGTTTCAATTAAAGGATGGGAGAGTCCTTCAAATTACAGCTTGAGTTTTCAGAGTTGGACATTTTCAGATATTGTTTGCTTCTCTTTATTGATTCTCTTGCAGTTAAAGAGATACAGATAGCTATTAGGAGTGCTTAAATAACAAGGAAGAATTAAATGAAACTCTCTGGTCCTTCACACAAATCTTTAGTGTTTGTCAAAGCACATAAACTATACACAAATATACCTAAATTAGCTAATCCAGAACATTTTGATCCTCAAGTGAAAGACAACAAACTAATTTTTGTTTCCTCATCCACTAAAGCACGTAAATGCGTTCATTACTTTTTACATTGTTGTGACCAAAACCTGAAAAGAAAGAACTTAAGAAAGGAAGGGTTTATTTTCACTCATAGTAGTATTCTGATGGGGTGGGCATGGCTGTGGAAGGGGCTGTCAGTTCTGTGACGGTAACACAGGAGAGGGCTGGTTACAGTGCATCTCAGGAGAAGGCTGGTCACAGTGCATCTGCAGTCAGGAAGCAGAGAGAAGTGAATGATGGTGCTCAGCTGGCTTTCTCCTTTTCCCCTTTTTATCCAATCTAGGAGCCCAGACCACAAGATATTGTCATCCACATTCAGGGTGGGTCTTAACCCTCAGTTAGTCTTCTTTGGAAACATCCTATAGGCAAATCCAAAGGTGTGTCTCATAAGCAATTCCAAGTTTGGTCAGATTGACAATGAAGACTCAATGGGCTTCCCTCCGCATTTTATGTACACTTTCAGGAGGCTCTCAGCTCCTCTGAAGGCATCTGCGCCTCCTCAGTGTTTCCTCACACGGGGAGAATCTGTATACCTTGTCCTTACTTTCCACCAGGAATTAAAATTGTGGGTTTCTAAATGTAGAGGGTTTTTTTTTGTTTTTTGTTTTTTTGTTTTGTTTTTTTGTTTTGTTTTGTTTTGTTTTTCGAGACAGGGTTTCTCTGTGTAGCTTTGCGCCTTTCCTGGGACTCACTTGGTAGCCCAGGCTGGCCTCGAACTCACAGAGATCCGCCTGGCTCTGCCTCCCGAGTGCTGGGATTAAAGGCGTGCGCCACCACCGCCCGGCTAAATGTAGAGTATTTTTAAAAAACTGAGTTATTTTTTTCTCTAGGGAAACGGCAAGCCCCCTGAGAATTATAGTAAATGTCCCCAAAAACACGGAAAGTTTGAGAGGCTGGTGCTGTCCTGGGTCCTGAAAACGATTGATGCGCGGTCAAGAGGTGCTGTCCAAGGTTCCAACTGTCTTAGACCAGTGTTCTCAAGGTGTGGTCTCCACACCACCTGTGCTGAAATCAACGGAGTACGCAAATTTAAAAGCAGATTCTGGGACAACTCAGAGCCACTGGGTCAGAGTCTTTATATGCATTTTAAGGATTTTCTAAGAAAATGCTTATGTTTAATGTTACAATAATGTCTACCATATGCCCGTACCACTTTGTTAAGGACTGGAAATCATTTAATTCCATCTTGACTCACTGATCACTGAAAATGCACTGATATCTTTAATATTACCTATACTAATAATAGTGGAGAGTTATCATATTCCTGACAAAGACATTAACCAAATTTCTTCCACATGATTTCTGTCACAATTTGGCACCAAACAAATATAAAAATATAAGCCCATTAAGGATTCTCAGAAAAGCCAAACCTTTTCTGAGGTCAGCTTCTTTGATCCTTCAGCAAGTGTCTCCTGTCCATCCATAATAGTAACAAAACTATTATAACAACCAACATATTATTATCAGTCAACCCATGCCATTGATCCATATCAGAGCAATGATAATAGTAGTCAAAACAATTATTGAATGCTTCTCCATGCCCAGCACTATCCAAAGTTCTTCGTGTGATGTATATTTAATCCTTACAGTTCTGTCTTTGTGGTCCCAAAAGAAGGAAAACTTGTAGACTGTATTACTCAAGATGTCAGTATTTAGCTACAGGACTCCCCAGATAATGCATACTAAAAAGCTAATATCCGTGTGTGGTTTGTATGCAAAGATGAAGAAGAATAAAAGAATTGGAGTTGCACATTGTTGATTATTTGCTAGGCTCCTAACAAATGAATTGTTTACAAATAAATGTTATCCCCCACTTTAAGAGGTTCTCAGAAGTACTGAAATATCATAAGATGAACATATTTAGACTAAGTATGTGATTTAATAAGTTGAGAAACACCTGTACACTTGTGAGGACGTCACCACAGCCAAGCAAGATAATGAACATACTCATCGCCTCCAAGCTCGCCCCTGTATCCCTCTCCACACTCTCCAGGTTATTCTCCTCAGACAACCACTGATCTTTCTGATGCCACAGATTTGCATTTCCTAGAACTTTATGTAAATAGAACTATACACCATATACTTCTATCTGTTGTGTCATAACCATAACTTTTCTGTTTGTGTTGTTGTTGTTTTGTTTTGTTTTTGTTTGTTTTGCTTTGAGACAGGGTCTCTCTATGTAGTCATGGCTGTCCTAGATCCCACCATGTAGACTAGGTTTGCCTCAGACTCACAGAGATCCTCCTGTCTCTGCCTCCCAAGTGCTGGGATAAAAGGTGTGCACCACCACACCCAGCCCCCATGACTATTTTGAGAGTCATCCAGGCGATTGCATTTTTTACTTCTTAGATAGTATTACAATTATGTCCATGTTATAGTTTAGAAAATTATGAAACAAGCAACTACTCTAAGGTTGCATGGTAGCGGATCAGATTTCAATGTATGACTGCCCAACACACACACACACACACACACACACACACACACACACACACCGCACACTGCACACACACACACGCACATGCACGCACACACTTTCCTGCCAATAATTCTGCCTTGTTTTTTGTAGCTGAGAAATAATATGGATAAATTTTCAAAATGAATCATGACTCTCCTCAAATGACTAAAATATAATAGTCCTTCCAAACTGGATGAAAATGAAGGAGATGTCTACTGTCCTATTCACCCAACCCTCCACTACTGTATTTATCAGCACCACTCCCAAACTTTTGGCTTCCCATTACTAAGTCCTTAACCCCAAGAAGAACCTCAGAGCTAGTTTACAAACCCATCTTGTTATGCCAACTTTCACAAGTGTTCTTCAGTACTGGTATATCATAAATCTCACACATTCAAAAGGTGTCATTTACCTCCAATGCCTTGGGCTGCCACAACATAGGAGATACCCATAGAGGGGCCTAATCTCTAGCCAGACTCTGCTCCTAAAAGCCAAAAGGCAAATGTGTAGGGCAGATGATGAAAGAGGGCAGATTAATGGTAGGGAGCAGAGGCATCCAAAGACTGTGACAGCCTCTTAAGCTAGGTCATTTATGTGACCTGCCATAATGAATAAGCTGTTACTTAGGAGCAGAATGAGTACCTAGAAAGTGTGGGCCAATAGACAGGTGGCCTAATCTTGCCAAACTATCGTTCATTGCTTATCTCTGGTACATATGACTCTTGAAATCAAAAACCTTAATACACTGTGGGTTTTTTCATGATCTTGGCCAATCAGGCGATCAGCCATTCATGTAATGGAAGAAGTAAGACTAGTAGGGCTGGAGCCCAGATTATACTGAGCCTGCTTCTGTGCTGGGCTCCCCTACTAGGTACAGATTCTGCAGCTGGAGAGTCTGTGGACTGGCTTGTGCTGCCATTGGGATGGAGCTCTATTCCAACTCAGAACTTAAGATTGTGTCCTCACCCATCCATTCCAGCTTCTTGCACATGAGCCTCCACTTCCAAGATCCCACACGAAGCCATGCCTTCCCCCTGAAAAGACTGGCCCTCTCTGTGTGCCCTTGTAAATACCCACAATTATGGCATTTCATGCTCTTTTATTTCTTCCACGTTGGACTGAGAGTACACTTCACTGTAAACATCTCTGGGCAACTTGTTTAAACTCGTGGCACTTTTTTGAACTGTAAAATGAGGGTAGGAACTCATGCCACAAAGCGTCATGCTCTGGTGCTGGCAAAGCACTTAGAAGAGTGTCTTGCACATAGCAAATGTTCAAATAATAGCAACCACTGTCATTCTTGTACTCACACAAGCATGCAAGTACGTGATAGTATTTACAATTAACTTTATGCATTTATATATTCCTTATTAGAAATGTAAATTTAATCTTTCTCACACACAAACATATATATAACTATGTGCTCTGTGTGTGTGTGTGTGTGTGTGTGAGTGTGTGTATCTTCATCAGGGTGCTTCAACATTAACGTATTTCCACAACTGAGAGCAGTTCACTAGAGCTGAAGATCTAGGCTCATCACATCCTCACTGCAGGTGAAGGACCATTAGCTCCTGGGCTGCAAAACTGAGACCATCATAGTAGCACCTCCTTTGTGGGATTGTGGTGCATGCACAGTGATGCATGAACAGCTCTTAAAAACTGTGTCCACCCTCTCGTCAGCCTTCCATGTTTATCTTCCTTGCCTACCAGGCTTTTGCTTCAAGAGCCAGGGCAAGCATGTGAGAGCACACGGTAACTTGACATGCCAACACCTGTCCCCAGCATAGCACATTCCTGTGTTTCACATGTGACACAGAAACCTTAAGAGGCTCCTAGTTGTCTGAAGTCGTGGAGCAGCCATAGTGAGCTAGGATCCTACACCTTCAAGGACCATTTTAAGGTCAGTCCTTTGCTCTGCATCAGGATGTAGCTGGAGACAATAGGCGTTTCAATGGTGGTGGACCCCAAGGCCACAGGCAAGCAAAAAAAAGTCATAGCTGAGATTGTCGAGCTAGGTCAAGTCGTCATTGTTGTTGTTGTTGTTGTTTTGCACAGATGGGCTGACACACTCTCCGGAACAGATTCCGGCATCTTCCTGATCTTATGGTTACAGTTTTATGATATGACCCTCAAAGAAAGGTGTGTTTGGGTTTGGGTATTTTATATTAAAAATAATTGTCATTTTTATTTGTTGTACTTGTTTTCTTCGCTTAACAGTATATCTCAAAAATCTGTGTGTGTGTGTGTCTGTTTATGTATCTCTTTTGCCTACTGCACCTAAAGATTTTTCATACCTGAGTTCATTTACCCATTCGCTTATTGTCATACACTCTAATTTTTTCTTTCTTTTTAATTTTTTTTAAATTGGTACTATTTTTGTGTGCATTATTGTCAGATGAACCTATATAGCACTTAAGCACCCAGGAAATACTGGCAAAGAGCATGATGCTCTCTTCAGGAAGCAGGCTCAGGCAGAAGATGGAGGCTAGATTCCATTGTCACTTAGGGGTTTGGTTCTGAACTGTAGCCAAGAACCTTTTATCATCTCAAAACATCCTTTTCTTCGATTGTGAATGGTAATGGGACTGGAGAATTGAGGATCCAGGACACTAAGCTGAAGAGGGGAAGGTGGCTCACACCAGCCTGTCTGCTTTAGGAACACAGTAGCTCCTGGAGTTTAGAGAAAGCCAGTCTTTCCCTCCTCGGCCCAGCTCTCTCTCTCTCTCTCTCTCTCTCTCTCTCTCTCTCTCTCTCTCTCTCTCTCTCTCTCTCTCTCTCTCTCTCTCACACACACACACACACACACACACACACACACACACACACATGCACCATGCTGAGTACAAAGATGAGGCTTTCTCTGTGTTCGGGGATATGCTGTATGTTAAGTTCCCAGCCCCAAAGGAGAGGATAATGATCCCCAGGAAGACAGGCTACAGAGGGGACGATGTGTGCTCTTCTCTTCGAACCATCAAAAGCCAGCCTGCTTCATCATGGTCCACAAAGATCTCCCTACACCCTGAGGCATTGTTCAATACTAAGGGATCTCTGGGGCTTTGAAACCTCAACTGTTCTCTGAAGCAGCTACACAATTGTGATCCTTTCTAATGAGGAGACATTAATTTTACTCTTTCCCAAGACTCTCTCCATGTCCAGCCCTCTAGCAAACTCCACTAAGTCCTCTCATAAGCTATATTCACAAGTACCTCCTGGAGCTAGAGTCTCCCGGCTGAGTAGACAGACTATGGAATTGAATTGCCGGGGAATGGTGGGAACATCCTGTTATATGATATTTTGTTTGTGTTCTGACAAATAAGGCTTGCCTGGAGATCAGAGGGCAGAGCTAGCCACCAGTTAACCATAGAGGCCAGGCAGTGGTGGCACACACCTTTAATCCCACTACTTGGGAAGAGGAAGCAGGAAGATCAGGAGTTCAAGGCCACCCTGGGCTACACGAGATTGAACCAGTCTAAAAGAGAAACAGAGTGGGATGGTGGTGGCTCACACCTTTGATCCCAACACTTGGGTTCTCCTCCCTTTAGTCCCAGCACTAGGGAGGTGGAGACAGAAATATAACGTGGATGGAGACGGGATCTTGATCCCTCTTTTGTTCTGAGGATCTGGAGAGGTAAGAAGTGATTGTGGCTGCCCCTTTGCTTCTCTGATGTTTCAACTTTACCCCATATCTGACTCTGGGTTTTTATTTAATATGGCCAATTAGATTTGCCCTCTCAACATCCTGCTGGAACTTTTAGAAGCACACAGACCTCTCTGATCCTCAGCTATCCCCAGAAGTGGTACAGACTGCTTGTGGATGGACCTAAGGACCGTGCCACATCAGGCTAAGTGGGGGAGCAGGCAATGGAGAGGGGAGTGACTTTAATACATCCTCCAGAACTCACGTTGAAACCTGATTGCCACTATGACTGCATTCAAAGGTTAGGCCCTTGAAAAGGTGGTTGAGTCGTGAGAGCTCTTCCCTCGTGGATAGAATAATGCCATTATCTCAAGAGTAGGTGAGCTACCCATGTGTGGGTTCTCGATTTAAAAAGGAGGGTAGGTGAGTTCTGTAGGTTTCCTTTCTCCCATCTTGCACATGCCCATTTGCCCTTCTGCTATGTTAAGAAGCAATGAGTGATCCCTCTCCAGGCGCCAGGGTCCTACTCCTGGACTCATCAGCCATGAGTCAAACTATTACTTCTAAAGTATGCAGTCTGCCATGCTCTGTTACAGCAGCAGAAAACATATCAGAGGAGCCCGAGTGGTCAGAGACACCATCCGAAAGGGAAGACAGTGCGTGATTTCTTGACTTTGACTGCAAGCTCTTTCTATCTAGGTGCAAAAGGAAGGATTTCTCTCTCTCTCTCTTTTCTCCAGATCCAAGTAAAGATTCTTTAGAAAAGGAAATAGGTGAGCTAAGGTCCATGTCCTGTCTAGACATGTCTCCAACCCACTCAGCTTCTAGCCCAAAAGCCCTTTCGTAGTTGGATTGCCACCACATGCTCACATGCAACCCAGTGCAGGTTCACGGACAGGATACTAAGCAGAATCCACACTGGAAATGTTTCTTCTTTCCAAGATCCAACATAGTGCTAGGCAGAAGTCACACTAGATAGATGAGATACAAAAAAGTAGGAAAAGTTTTTGAAAAAGAAATGCAAACATTGCAGAACATGCAGGACATGGGGAGCTCAGAATTGAAGTTCCACTTCTCAAGTAATCATGTCATGAATTATGCATTCGTTGTGACATGGATATGGATTACAATACGCATAAGAAAAGAATACCAAAATGATCTCTGCCCTACATTGTCTTAGAGTCTGAATCTAGACCAGTGGTTCTCAACCTGTGTGTCGTGACCCCTTTGGGGGTTGAGTATCAGATATTTACATTGCAATTTATAACAGTAGCAAAATTACAGTTAGGAAGTGCCGGGGTTCAGTCTCAGCTCAGTTTCAGGTCCTGAGGCGGGGAAGGGGCTTCAGCACAAGGAAAACTTCAGACCACCAAGTAGGTTGCACTCAAGTGGCCCCGAATAGCTTGAGCTGTCTTTATTTACACTAAAACAGAGTTTTTCTTACCAGGGTTACATAAACAGCTTTATTATTGCCTTCTATTTCTGACTTTAAGAAATATGTCACAATTTAAGGAATAATTGTGATCATTATGAAAGTCCCCATTGTCCCCCTTTATGCTTCCCTGATACACCTTTCCCACCCCCTACATGACCTTATTTTAGACATAGAGTTCAGCATTTCTGCAGCTTAACTAACTATCGGGCCACACACATCCTGCTCTCACAGCACTTATGTCAGCTGGCCTACTGTGGTTACAAAGTTAAAAAGTAATGGACATGGGTACAGTGCTTTAAGGACAATATTCAAGCCCAGACAATTTTTTTCATGTCTGCAAGATATGTTTTTATACAGTTCCTTTTTTACAAGAGGGTCTCATTCTGTCTGTAAAAGTCAGACTTGGATAAGGCACTCTTTTCCCATCTCACTATACCATACTTCTTCCACCAATATAAGCTCCTGTGTTTGGTAAAGATGGATCTATCCATCCCATATTTTGCATTGTATTTTTTTCCTTTTGGAGCGTACCAGATCCTACCAATGATTCTATGCTTAGTGTCCAGGGAACTTACTCTCAATAGTTGGGACTATGTGTATTCTTGAGGCTTTCCCCCAACTGTGTATGCATACCTTACTCTCCTTTCCAAAACTGTGAGACAGGGTTATTATTCCAAGTATTGTTTTCTCATATGTACCTAACTGTCTCTATTGAGTCAGAAAGGTTCCCAGGGTTAGGAGTTATAGTTAGTAACTCCAGATAAGAGATTTGAGAAGCATTAGCCCCCTGTTGAATCTTAGGGGAAAATATTCAAGAAAGAACAGAATTTCCAGGGAAAATTACAGGTATTGCATGTGTGACTGACAAAGCAAAACTAAAAACTGCCCAGAGAATCACCAATATAATGAGAGAGAAAAAGCCTGCAAGCTGCACGAATTTTGCAGATTCCTTTGCTGTCCCATGGACTACTGGTCCTTGCCAAATGAGAGTCAGTTCCTACAGGTGTCTTGCCCCAGGGAAACCCATTGGACAGGTAGTCATATGCAGACCCAAGACTAGGCTGCACTGCTCCCCAAAATGAAGCAACAATGAAATAATTTTATGGTTGAGGGGTCACCACATAAGGAACTGCATTAAAGGGTTGCAGTGTTAGGAGGGTTGAGAACCACTGAGCTAGACTGTCCCCCAAATGCTCATGTGTGGCTTGGTCCCAGCTGGTGACAGTATTGGGAAGTGTTAGAAACTTTGGGAGAAAGGGCCTAGCTGGAGGGGGAAGGTTGTTGGGCACATCCTCTTAAAGGAGATACTGGGAGTCTGGCCACTTCCCTTCTCTCTCTTTCTGCTTTCCAGCCAGCATGAAGCAAGCGGCCTTGATCCACTCCATAGGCCCAAAGAAGCCACAAGATTGCAGCTCTGAAACAATGAGTCAAAACAGATCTCTCCTCCTTTTAAAAAAAAATATTTATTTATTCTCACATATATTACATCTTGATGGCAGTTTTCCCTTCCCTCCTCTCCTCCCAGCCACCCCTCACTTACCCTCCTCCCTCAGTCCACTCCTCTTCTATTTCCCTTCAGAAAAGGGCAGGCCTCCCCGGGATATCAACCAAACATGGCGTATCAAGTTGCAAGAAGACTGGGCACCTCCCCTCATATTAAGGTTGGACAAGACAACCCAGTAGGAGGAAAAGTGTCCTAAAAGCTGGCAAAAGAGTAAGAGACAGCCCCTGATCCCACTATCAGGAGTCCCACAAGGACACCAAACTACACAACCATAACATATACGCACAGAGCCTAGGGTAGTCCCGTGAAGGCTCCCTGATTGTTGGTTCAGTCTCTGTGAGCCCCTATGAGGCCGAATTAGTTGGTTCTGTGGGTTTCCTTGTGGTGTCCTTGACCCCTCTGGCTTCTACAATCTTTTCTCCCCTCCTTCCATAGAATTCCCTGAGCTTCGCTTAATGGTTGGCTGTGAGTCTGCATCTGTTTCCATCCCTTGCTAGACGAAGCCTCTCTGATGACGTGATCTCTCCTCCTTTTAAGCCATATTTCTCAGCCATGTTCTCACATGGGTAAAAATCTGACTCGTACGCACTGTCAGCAGTAGATCAACTGAAGCCTTTGGTAAAATGAGTGGGCAATATACAACCCAGTCCTCCAGCTCAGTCGTTTATTATTTAAAAATCTAATTGAATGAATAATTTCAAAGACCAATTTTTGTACAAGGAAAATCTGTACACCATATCTAACTTCAATATTCAAAAAGTAGTAAAACAGGGGCCAGCAAGATGGCTCCATGGGTAAAGAGATTTTCACCAACTCTAACAACTTGAGTTTGATTCCCAGGGCCCACATGATGGAAGGAGAGAACTGACTCCTATAAGTTGTCCTCTGACCTCCACACATACACTCTGGCACTTACACTCGTGCGCACACACGCGCGCACATATACACACACACACACACACACACACATGCACATACACATACACACACATATTAAATAATTAAAATGTAATTCAGTTTTTAAAAGGAAAATAATTCAATAAACATTGCTCTTATAAAGATAGGTAACACATGAGAAATGTTTCTGCTGTGGAAAGAAAATTAAATTCACAAGAAAGGGTATCTCGTGTCACAACTTCATCAAGACCTGTGCTGCACGGGGTCTTCATTGAGGCCTCTCAATAAGCGGGGAGAAGCTGAGACAGAGGGGAAAGGGGCCACCGCCTGGCCAAATGGCAAATGAGTGATAAAGATCAGTCAGACTCTTGTCCGCAAACGCCCCCAAAGCAAGCACTATGAGTCAGACCCTGTCCAATTTACAAGATAATTTGAAGGTTCCCATTCTCACATTTTTTTTTTTTTTGGTTTTGGTTTTGGTGTTTGTTTTTATGCCCTCTACTAAATTCTACAGTTCAACTAGTCCCTGCTCCTCCAGGCCTCAAAAGAACACTCATCTAACTAGGCCTGGTACAGGAAGAAAGTTCCAGAAGTTGTCAGTCCTGGAGAGGAACGGGAAGACTCTGCTATGCTCGTGACTGGGTTCCCCGAGGATCCCGCCCATCTTTGGTTGGAAAATACGCAGGACATTTTGGCTGTCCCTGTCCTGACTGCATTGTTCTAGACAGACTTAAGCACTCTTTAACACCAGGGGCTTACAGGCGAGAAAGGGCTGTCAAATGCCCAGAAAAGACAGCAAAAGGAAAAATCTTGTCACTCAGGTAGGTCATCTCCAGACCACACACCTGTTGCCCAGACTGTCCGTTCCCCACACAGAAGGACCCAGGGCCCTGCGTTCCTCCCTCTGAGCTGGATGGAGCCTCTCCTAAAACACGGGCCAGCTGTGGAGAGCCTGTGTCTTCCTCCTGGGAATAAGAACAAGATAGGATCTTGTCTAAGAATTCATCTCAATATGACTGCTCCAGGCTACTTACCCCCATAGTTTAGCAATCCTGTATAGCCCATCCAGTTCACACAGACCACAGATTATCACCTGCTTGCCCCACCATCTACCTTTTCTTCCTTCTTAACAGAACCCTGACTCTAGGTGGGATGGTCGTCTTTTGAAATAGGACTACATTTCCCAGACTCCTTAGAGTCTTGCTGGGAGGCACAATCATGAAAGCCCTTTCCTCCCTTCCTTTTCACCCCCCTCATCCTGCCTCCTGGGAACAAGAGGGCCTCCGGTAACAATAGCAGTCTCCAACTATGGCATCCACGCAGACATATAAAAGGAGTTTGAATCTTGATGGCACAGAATGTGGTGGACCCACCCTCAGCCTTCTTGGATGTGAGACCGTGCACCCCTTGTGTGGAGAAACCACCGTCTTTTTAAGATTCCTGTTATGTGCAGCGTGCCTCGTTTCTGACTGCTCAGCCTCTCTGCTTCCCAAGGTTTCAAAGTCATTAGGAAGAAAGCTCCTTGAATCCCCTTTGCTTTTGGTCTATTTGAGAACCGAGCAGAGGAATTCAAGTCTAAACTACCTTCCCTTTAGACCATGCTCGCGACTCGGTGATGGTGACTGGCACAAATTAACCTCGGGCTCTCGAAACATTTGGGGCCAAAGCACCCAACGGCCTCGATCAAAGCGGTTCATTGGCACAGCCTAGGCAGTCTACGTTCCTGTCAAAAGGAAACGTATTAGTCTACAAAGGAGGATCCTCAATGAACAAGCGGGCGCTGTTACATCTTCGTTGGTGGTCGCGTTCAATCCAAGTTCCGAGCTGAATTCCAAACAGCAGCTTCCTTTGAACCTAGGCCAGCCACATTAGCGGTCTCAGAGGAGTGCTCAAATGTTCACAGCTGACTTGTGATCCAAGCCGCTAAGCCTCCAGCCCAGGTTTCTCCCGTGGAGGGAATCCAGCTGGCCCTGGTCTTGGTAAACCATTTGCAGTCCCGCTCTCTCCATGCTATCGTGTGAAGGGAACCTTTGTTCAGGAGCAACGGTGCTCCAGCCTGAGGGACCCCAGAATCGCCAGGGATGTTGCAAGGGTGCATATTTAAACACAAGTTATTGGAGTTTCCCATTCAGTAGATTGGGGGCAGAACCCAAATATTTGCAGCATTTTTAAATCCTCAAGAGGAACTGGGGATTGCCAGTCCACGGAGCACACTGGGAGAGCCATTGTCCTGTGAGAAGGAGCATTTCTCCTTCTTTCTGACCTTTGGGGAATGTCCTAGACCAAGTGGTGGTCTCTGCGGGCCTGCCCTGAGAATCCACACCCAGGTCCCCCCTCTCTGCTTCCTAGATTCAGCATTCCCCTTCACAGTGTTCTTCCCGACTGTCCCCCTGAGCCAGGTACTATACAAGCTTGTGCCCTGCTGAGGTATCCCTTATGGAGTCCAGGTGGCACCAGGGCGGAATTAAATAACTCACTTCTCCTTCATGCCTGAATATATTAAAACATGTTGTTTTTATAATAATTTTATAATAATTTTTATAAAAGAACAAATGAAAAATGTTAAGGGGAGCAGACACTTTGGGAAAGTTGTTGAACACATACTATGTTCTAGACCCTGTAGTAAATGCTCCTTAAATTATTGTCACCAAATCCAAAATGTAAAGCGAGCTCAGAGGTCATTTGCCCGGTGTGATACAACTGGTCAATGACAGATTCAGTTCTGGCCTACCCCAGTCCATAGCCTGGTCATCTAACTCTCCAGTCACATTGCTGTTTGAAAATGCTACTAATCTGGGGCTGAAATTAGTAGATAAAGCACAAGGGCTTACTGTGCACACACATGTGCACACACACACAAATAAACAAAAATTTAAAAGAAAATAACTATTAATTTTTAAATGAGGGTCCTTACTCTTTCAATGCCAAGCACAGATTTGCGCACAGAGTATAAGAGATTTGCAGTTCACCTGTGGTATTCACACCCATCGGAGGGGCAGCCAGGGACAGTTGTCTGTGAGAGCTTCTTGCAGGGATAACAATCAATGGGAGAGAAGAGAAACACAGTGTTGGGACCTTTTGGCAAAGAGCCTGTGTTCTGGGGAATAGACAGTGACTTACACGGCTCTCAAGGTTTCTTGATGGCGCAGAGGCATCACAAAGGCCAGTCACAACACCCGCCATCTGTTCCCTGAAAGCCTTCCATCCACATGCCATGTGGCCCCCCGAGGATGTCTTAATGAAGCCATTGAGAAAGATGCATTTGCTATCCACTTGATTGTGTTGTTAGAATACGAAGAAATGGTTTTCACTGTGACATTTTAGTAGACATATACGGCTATCCTTTGTTCCTGTTCATCCCCTCACTGCCCTCCCCAGCGCCCCTCCCCCTCTTGTTGGTCCCCTGTGTCCCCTCAGATAGTTCTGCCTCCCACTTTCATCCACATATATTCCATTACTCTCTCTTGCTTCTTACTCTTCTCTCTTTAGACCTCCTCCTCCATTCTCATAGCCGTCGTCCCCGCCCCAGTCAGCATTCATGCCTTGCATGCATAGACACACAAATCTACATTCCACACATGAGATAAAACATGGAATATTATTTGTCTCTCTGAGTCTGGCTTACTTAACATGATTTCTAATTCCATCCTGGCTTATTTAACATGATTTCTAATTCCATTCATTTTCCTGTGACTATCATAATGTTGGATTTTTTACAGTTGCGTAAAACTCCACCTTGATGTAGATCATATATTTTTATACATCCATCTGTTAATGCTGGTTCCACAGCTTGTCTATAATAAACAGTGCCTCAATAAACATGGATTCTCAAGTATCTCCTGGAGAGTGGTGCAGCTGGGTCGTATGGTAGCTCTATTGAGGAGTCCCCATACTTTACTTTGTTTATGGTTTCCTTTGCGATGTAGATGCTTTTTAATTTCATGAAATCCCATTTGTCCATTCTTGAGATTGTTCCCAATGTTGCTGGAGGCCTTTCCAGAAATCCCTTGCCTGTACCTAAGTCTTAAAGTGTTTTACTTACATTTTCTTCCAGCAAGTTTGGAGTTTGAAGCCTTATGCTGAGGTCTTTGATTAGTTTTGAATTGATTTTTGTGCCAGAAGGGAGATGTGACTCCGATTTCATTCTTTTATATGTAGAAACCCAGCTTCCACCATCTGTTGACAAGAACGTCTTTTTCTCTAATGTCTGATTTTAATAGACAAAGACACTGAAATTTGGAAATAATAACTGTTGCCCTACATTTAATACTGAGCAAAACTGTGACGTGTGTCTGTAGGCAAGGTAAGAGTCTCTTGTGAACAGACCTTCAGTGAGAGAACTATGAAGTCTAAGACACAAGAAAGAATGAAGGAGAGAGAGTTAAGTGGTTTGTATGTGAACAAATCTGTGCAAATACCGATGTAAAAAATGATAAACTGAATGTGGGGTACACATCTGACACCCCAACATTTGGTGGGTAAGAAGATTGGGAATTCGAGGTCATCCTCAGCTACATAATGTCACTAGCTCCATCGATGACAGCATCAGCAAAGGTGGATTAAACTTCCATCCGCTTCTCCACTGAAGCACAGAGATGGCAATGTAAACAGTGACTCAGTCTTTGGAAAGGGGGTCGGGAACATTCCTGACTGGTCTGCTGCACTATGAAGATGGAGTGTTGAGTATCTTCAAATTGATATTTTCCCAAGTCAGCCAGTTTTTTTCGTAAATACCACTGCCAGCCCTTCAGGTGACACCAGCTCCCTCCTCAGTGCAGTGGGCACTGATGCCAGTTCTAGTGCCCAACTCAGGCAATCCTTCAGGGCCCATCCTTGCCTCATCATCGTCATCCTCCACCATCTGTCCCTTTATGGAGAGGGTAAAGATCCAGCTCACCCCTGAATGTCTCAGTCACTGTTCTGTTGCTGTGAAGAGACACCATGACCACAGCAACTCTTATAAAGGAAAACATTTAACTGGGGCTGGCTTACAGTTCAGAGGTTTAGTCCATTATCATCATGGCGGCATGCAGGCAGACATGACGCTGCAGAAGGAGCTGAGAGTTCTACATCTGAATTCACAGGCAGACAGAACCACTGGGTCTGGCTTGAGCATTTGAGACCCAAAGCCCACTCCCAGTGACACACTTCCTCCAACAAGGCCACACCTCCTAGTAGTGCCACTGCCTGGTGACCAAGCATTCAAATCTATGAGTCTATGGGGGCCATTCTATTCAAACCACCACACTGTCTGTGTTCCAGGACTGAGCAGCTGGAGTGAGCTGTTCAATGGAGGTGGACGGGCCTGGACTACAGCAGGTAGTTGGTAGCTCTGGTGTGGTTCTGCTGCTTAGGATGGGAGCTTTCCAATGTGCAACTGAGCAGAATAGATTCGTGAACAAGAGACTAGGGAGTTAGAAGGTGTGAGCTCAACTGGACCAAACAGCAAAACCCTGGAAAATCTTTGAAATAACAGAAATCCCCAGATCCATGAAACTGCACTGTGTATGACCTAAGAAAGGTCACTCAGATGCATAAGCAGAATTCAGATGCATGGCCAGTGAAATTTTCATGGGAAGGGGCAGTAGTTGAGACGAGGTCCCACACTGGCCACTATGTGTAGCCCATGCTGGCCTTGAACTTGTAATAATCCTCCTGTCCCAGCATCCTAAGTCCTGGGATCACAGGCAAGACCCACCACAGCCAGCTGCTAATAAAGTATTCTTGCCAATAATGTCTAATCATGAGAAAACCACCTGGCATATCCAGCTCTGGGACCTTCTAGAATGCAGCTGGCCTGAACTCTTCAAGAAAGACAACTTTATTCTTCAAAAAACAATCAAGGTTGGTGAGCTAGTTTACACAAAAGTCACTGAGAAGACCAAATTCAATCCACAAACTTTGATTAGAGCTTGGACATAAAACACACACAAGTATTTAAAAAGCAGGACAACTGGAGTAATGTGAGATTAAAATGTGAATCAGATGCTGTTAAATTGTTGACCTCCTTATTGTGGGCAAGATACTGTGGCTTGTTAATTATTTATACAAACCATCTGCTAAATATTTAAGAGTCAAAGTGTTAAGATTTCTGCCAAAAAAAAATTTTTTTCAAATGGCTCGGGATAAAAGAAACACAGAGGACAGGCGAAGAAAATGTGGTCGAATGGTAACTACGGGTAAATCTCAGAAGGGAGTGTGGCCGCTCATTCCAGCCTTCGCTTCTCTCCTTATTTAGCCTCAGCCCGGATGACTATCACGCAGCACCTCGCCCAGCTCATGCCCTTCTTTAAAATCGTCAGCCAGCTGTGGTGGGGCACATCTGGGTCGGCTACCTTCCCTTTCCAAACCTGAGGTCCTGAAGTCCCCAGAATAGCGGGTCACAAACTTCAGAGGACACACAGTCTAGAAGTTTCTGATCCTGAAGGTTCAGAATTCACATGTCTGTTTCGAAGATTTATTACGAGATGGAGTGTGTGTGTGTGTGTGTGTGTGTGTGGTGTGTGTGTGTGTGTGTGCGCGCGCGCGCGCGCGCGCGCGCGCGCGTACACACCTTGGAGGCAAGAAGAGGGCATCAGATCCCCATTGGAACTTGAGTTACAGGCCGTGGTGAGGTGTGGGTGCTAGGAAGGGAGCACAGATCCTCTGCGAGAACAGCAAGAGCTCTTAGCCACTGAGCGGCCTCTCCAGCCCCTACATGTCACATTTCCAGCAAGCATCCAGGTATGCTGGCTAGGGACCACAGTGTGAGAATCACTGGCCAGAGGCTAGAGGCCAAGGAAGGCCAGTCACAGTTCATACACTCTCTAGGTGTGCTGTGGCCTCCAGCCTGTAAGATGTCTAGTCTCCCCCGCCCCCCCACCCCCGCACCCCCGATATCCCCCTAGTCTTTGTAATGTGACAATAATAGCCACTAGGGGGCAGCAAGTCCCTGTAAAAAGTAACGCCTTCCAGGCAAGTAATTTGAATGAACCTCAAGAGCCTTTTACTGAATTCTGACGGTCTGCAAAGGATGGAGATGGTGGAGGCGACACGGATCAGAAAACAATAGTCCTTTCCATTAGGTTAGTGTCCCCATATATCGCCTCACTTGAAATATGCAACGAAACGTCAACACCTCTGTGTGACCGGGGATGACCGGGGATGGCCGAGTGTTCGCCCTCCTGCCTGACACCGTAACCAGGACTGTGATTTCTCTGTGGTTAGCTACCCAGAGAATCCCTCCTTCTCTTCATAACCTGTGAGGCATACATGCAAGTTTCCCCACTTGCCAGAAAATGAAAGCGAGGTGGGAAGAAATCAACTCCCACCGTTAGTGACCAATGGAGCGAGTCATTCAGGTCAATTTGAACTGAGGTCAGTTTGAACTCAGGTCAAACTTGGGTCCCACCTGCTGTTTCCCCAAAGTCATTTGTCATCGGGAGGCATGTGTTGAGCAGCGCTTACAAATAGATCTGATACAGTAGTCATTAGTGAACATGTCCCCAGCCCTCAAGTGGTGACTACTCTGGGGAAAAAAAAAAAAAAACCAAGAGGGAAGTTCCCTTTCCAAGTACCACCAGGAAAGCCACCAGGCTGTGGGCCAGTTATTATCCCATTTTACAACACAGCCCAGACAGGTTAATCAGGTTTGCTCAGGCCAAAAAACAAGAAGTAATGGACCAGAGATCCATACCTGCGCATGAGATGATTACACTAGCTGGGTTACTATTCTTCTCTCAGCCCTGAATTCTCTGAACCAAAATATTGGGCATAGAGAACATCCCCAAGCATGTAGGACATTCAGTAACTGAACATCCCACCAGCTCCCAAAAGCTCCCAGGCCAGGCCTTTCTCTCAGAGTCCTCCTTCATCTTCCTCTTGCCAAGCTAGGCTCTTCTCCTGGAATGGTCTAGAAAAAAATAAGGTCAGGCTGTTTCGCATACTGAAAACCCACCGATGAAAGTCAGTAAAGTTTTTCTGTGAGCTTCACTAAAAAGGCAGTCTTCATCCATGGCCACCAAGAGGCACAGAAGAAAGGCAGGACCTGAAGCCAGATGGTGGCTGGAGTCTAGCAGACCTGTCCCTGTGTGAGCCTTGGGTCCCCTGGCCCAGGCAAAGCCCACTCTTTCATCTCCCAGAAGATTCTAGTCCTCAGTCTGGTTACCCATCCTCACAGCTGCCACTCCCCACTGAGGACGCTTGGAGAGTCTCCAATGTCACCCCCAAAGCCCTCGGTAGAACAGTCCATGTCTCCCCACACCTCTGCTGTGAAGCTAAAACATGCTCGCACACCTGCCGCTGCACAGGAGGCCGTGTAGAGTGTCACAAGTGTTGGCTTGAGAACTCTAGGTTAAACTCCAGTTCTGACACTCACAAAGAGGCAGGACAAACTTTTTCTACTTTTCTTTTTTATTAAAACTAGATTTCTTGCTGGGCGGTGGTGGCGCACGCCTTTAACCTCAGCACTCAGGAGGTAGAGCCAGGTGGATCTCTGTGAGTTTGAGGCCAGCCTGGTCTACAGAGTGAGATCCAGGACAAGCACCAAAACAATATAGAGAAAACCTGTCTTAAAAAAAAAAAAAAAAAAAAACTAGATTTCCTTTCATACAATATATTCTAATTATGGCTTCCCCTCTCCCAATTCCTCGAAGACTCTCTTCCCATCCAAATTTTCATATTCTCTCTCTCTCTCTCTCTCTCTCTCTCTCTCTCTCTCTCTCTCTCTTTCTCTCCCTTTCTCTCTCTTAGAAAACAAGTAGGAATCTAAAGAATATTAATAAAATAAAATAAAAACCAGGATAGGACAAAACAGACAAGAAGAAAAAGAGCCCAAGGAAAACACACTGGAAACGCTTACAGAGGCAGAAACGCACATGTTCCTATACACAGGAATCCCATAAAAACACAAAACTGGAGACCATTATACACACACACACACACACACACACACACACACACACACACACAAGCAAAGACCTGTAGGAAAAAACAACCCTGACAAAGTATTATGAGACAAAGAACCTCCCAAACTCCATGGAGTTCATTTTCCCTTGGCCTTCCGCTGCTGGGCGTAGGGCCTTAAACCCTTAAGAATGGCTTGTGTACCCAGCAAGACTCTCTTGGAGAAAACTAATTTTTCCACTGTGAGCAATTAGGGACTAGACATAGCTTCTGGATTGGGGTGGGGCCATGTGTCCACTTCTCCTCTCAACACTGGGACCACCCCCCACCCAACCACCCAGGCCCAGACCTGTGCAGGCCCTGTGCATGCTGCCACAGTCTTTATGGGTGCATACGTGCTTTGTATAGACAGCCTTGTCTCCTTGGTGTCCTTTATCCTCTCTGGCTCTTATAATCCTTCTGCCTCCTCGTCCAAACAGTTCCCTGAGCCCTAAGAAGAGGGATTTGATCCCATTTAGGATCAAGTGTTCCAAGGTCTCTCACTCTCGGCACATGGTCCAGCTGTGGGTCTCTGTATTTGTTCCCATCTGCTCCAGGAGGAAGCTTCTCTGATGATGGCTGAGCACTGATCTATGAGCACAGCAAAATGTCACTAGGAGTCACTTTATTGCTGTACTTCTTGAATAGAACAGTAGTGTTTGGTTTTCCTCTAGGCCCCTGGCCTAGCTAGCGTTAGGTTCTTGACCACCAGAGGAGGGGTAGGGATGGGTTTCACCTCATGGAGTGGGCCTTAGATCCGTTCCGATATTGGTTGGTTACTCCATAGGCTTCATGACACTGTTGCACAAATGTGTCTGGCAGGCAGGTCACCATGGTATGTCAAAAGGCTCGCACCCGGGTTGTTGTTTGCCTTTCTTCTTAGGTAGCACACAGACTACCTTCCAGTACCGTGAACACTAGTCCATAGGGGTGAGGGCTCCAGGTAGACACCAGCTCAGCTTCTCCCTGTTCGCTGGGGTGTGGGGGTGTTGTCTTCGGCAATAGGGCCACACTGTCAGTTTGTGGAGAGCAATTAGCAACTTTGGCCATAGCCTGGGTTGTGGGGGGGGGGGGGAGGGGTCCATGGGATCTCTTTGACCAAAAGCTCCATTAGATGTAACCCATTCTTGGAACTGGAGGTTTCACTTGGTGATGAGAAATGTCTAGTTGGGGCTTTATCTTCCCCCCAATTATTTGGTGATTCCACTTAGCTTTCTTTCCTATCTGTACATATTTTAAGAAGCTTCTATTGTATTAGGTTTCCATATGGCCCCTCAGATGGCCTTTAGTTTTAGCTGTAGGACAAACTCTCAATGTCTCCAGGAAGGGCCGCATTTTCCTCTCCTACCACGGAAATGATAACTCCGGGGTCTTGTTATTTCATTCCTTGATTACAGTCATTATCAAGTACAGGTCGACCACCCCTAGTCTGGAAATCTGAAACCCAAAATACTCCAGACTCTGAAACTTTTTGAATGCCAAAATGATGCCCCAAGTGGAAACTTGCACACCTAACCTTATATATTTATGTTTAGACTTAGGTCCCGCCCTGAAGATATCTCGTCATAAATAAGCAAATATTCCAAAATCTGGGACACTTCTGGTCCAAAGCATTTTAGATAACAAATAGCCAATCTACTATAGTGTATAGCGAAGGACCTGTCTTATTTTTCTTTATTAAGAAATTTTCTACTCACTCCACATACCACCCACAGATCCCCCCTCCTCCCTCCTTCCACCCCCCAGCTCTCTCTCCCAAGCCACCCCACATCCCCACATCCCCCAAATCAAGGTCTCCCATGGGGAGTCAGCAGAGCCGGGCACACTGAGCCTAGGCATGTCCAAGCCCCTTCCCACTGCACCAAGGCTGTGCAAGGTGTCACACCACAGGCACCGGATTCCCAGAAGCCAGCCCATGCATCAGGGACAGATCCCGATCCTCCTTCCTGAGTGCCCCCCAAACAGTTCGAGCCAAACAACCGTCTTCCATATCCAGAGGGCCTAGTCCAATCCCATGGGGGCTCCTCAGCCACCAGTCCATAGTTCAAGGGCTTCTACTAGTGTGGCCGGCCATCTCTGCACGTCCTCCCATCATGATCTCGACGTCCCCCGCCTACAGAATCCCTCCTCTCTCTCATCAGTTGGATTCCTGGAGCTCAGCCTGATGCCTGGCTGTGGATCTCTGCATCTGCCTCCATCAGTCACTGGACAAAGACTCTATGATGACAGCTAGGTTATTTGCTAGACCAGTCACCAGAGTAGACCAGTCCAGGCACCCTCTGGACCACTGCCAGCAGACCAACGTGGGTTCATCCTTGTGGATTCCTGAGAGCCTCCCCAGCACCCTGCCTCTTCCTATTCCCATGATGGAAGGACCTGTCTTATTCAGACTTCTGTGAATGTATGTAGACTTGTGACATCTAAGGGGAAGGATAAAGACCGGCACAATGATGTCCTTTATATTTTATTCAGTTCTCGGGCATAGAGGTGGGGTGGGAATATTAACTCAAAGTAGGATTAGGAGTTACTTAAAAGAAATGTGACTGAGATACAAAAGCAAAAGGTGAGTTTTAGTGTTTGGATTCATCAGTAAGAGGTCTTTGGAACTATTTCAAATAATCCTGTTACTCCAGAGGATCCTGAGCTGGTACCTGGGGCAGGAGGATTCCAAAAGGTGAAGAATACCACATGCTGTTGGAAACTGTAGATGCCAATCGGCAACCGTGAGAGAGGAGAAAACAGGTTCAAGTCCCTACGAGGGTGGTCCAGTTACCTTCTCCTCAACAGGGACATGTTAACAAAATATACATGGAAGGCTAGGATCTAGAAATCCCCTCTCCTGACATCAAACCTCTGGAAAAGCCCTCCTACAAGCCAAGAATGAAGATGCTCTAAGCCCTGCTCAGAAGAAGAGGTCCCAGGCCAGAGTGAGGCCAGCAAATCATCCTAGCAAGACCTTCCCACGTTCCTGTGCCTCCTCTACCAGAGTGTGGCCAGAGAGCCTAGCTGGCGCCTGCCCTTCCATGCACCTGCACCTCCTAACCACACCATTGGAGAAGTCTTCCTATGACCTCAGTCTCAGCCAAACCTTCCAGATAATCCCCGTCTTCCAAGACTCATCTGGGACTCCTTGTCGACCCTTCCTTTGCAAACTGAATCGTGCCTCTACCATGCCCCATGGGCACCTTCACCCTAATAGTCCCAGTGCTTCCTTTACACATCTGTTGCCTCGGTTTCAGAATCAGTGTCTTATTGTTTCTATAAACACTAGAGGGCTATATTAAATGTCAGCTGAGTGAATGACATGGAGGCCCCACCGGCCGTTTCTCTATTAAGCCTCTTGCTTCAATCTTGCCAAATTGGGCCTGATAGAATGTAACAAAAAGATGTAGAGCCCTTGCAACCCTGTCAGGGTACCATTTGTTGGCCCAGCTGTTGGCAGCTGTTCTGAAGAATGTCTGCACATTAGAGCCATCCAGGGATGTTTTAAAATGCTGATGCTCAGGCCACAACCTAAATTGAAAGCCCTCAGGCCTCCAGGATGAGGCTCAGTGGGAAAGCACTTGC